>NC_088395.1:3140000-3440000 GCF_037993035.2 Macaca fascicularis | reverse complement strand
GGCTGGGCGTGGTGGCTCATGCCTGTAGTCCCAGCACTTTGGGAGGCCGAGGCAGGCGGATCGCTTGCTCTGAGGAGTTCCAGACCAGCCTGGCCAACATGGCGAAACCCTGTCTCTACTGAGAAAATACAGAAATTAGCCGGGCGTGGTGGCAGGCGCCTGTAATCCCAGCTTCTCAGGAGGCTGAGGCAAAAGGAATTGCTTGCACCCAGGAGGCAGAGGTTGCAGTGAGCCAAGATCACAGCCCTGCACTCCAGCCTGGGTGGCGGAGGGAAAAAGCAAAGAAAGTGTCAGCGTTCTAGATTGAGCAGTTTCCTCCAGTTCAGGTAGTTAGGAAAAAGAGTGCAGTTTGCACTTGTGAAAAATCTGATAATGGATTTTTTTTTCTTTTTCGTGCATGAAGGGATTCTGGAATACATCTGGTCTAAAGGCCGATTTAATAGTTTTAGGAACTTTGGTTCAGAACAGTCCTACTACTCCTTAGAGAAAAAATGGTTTTTAATCTGGTTCTTCAAATTTCTTGTTCATATAACCAAGCCATGCTTGTTCCTATGAGGAAGAACAATTGTGCTTTAAAAAAATAAATTTCAGGGCCAGGTACAGTGGTGCGTGCCTGTAGTCCTAGCTATTTGGGAGGTCTCTGTGGGAGGATGACTTGAGGCCAGGAGTTCCAGACCAGCCTGGGCAATATAGTGAGACCCTCATCTCTTAAAAAAAATAGTAATAACAGTTAGCCAGGCATGGTGGCACACATCTGTAGTCTTAGTTACCTGAGAAGCTGAAGCAAGAGGATCACTTGAGCCCAGGAGGTCAAGGCTGCAGTCTACCACAATCGCGCCACTGTACTCCAGCCTGGGTGATACAGTGAGATCCTCTCTCTAAAAAATAAAATAAAAAAAATGATATTATGGAAATGAAAAACTTACCCTATGTAGAGAGAAGAGGATGAATCTGTGCACCCATCCACCAGCCTTATTTTATCAATCTTCCTACTTAAAATGACCACTTGAGAATTCCTTTCTCTATATATCAGTTAAAAAATACTTAGGTTTTTCCCCAGAAGTGTCCTTATCGAATCATTTGGCATCTACGACCCAGTGCTTGCTTCTCCTGGGTATCCCGAGTGTGAACCTGTCAGGAAGGAGGTAATTCAGCAGGTAAAACAGTGGCCAGGCTTTGGGTCCACATTTCATTTTCCCTTTCTCAACCTACTTCTGCATTTACTCATCTAAAAAAAGGCAAATGATGACAGAACCTGTCCTACACGGTTACTATGAGGAAGACTCCAAAATTCCTAGACCCCTATTAAAAATATATATATTTTGAAATACAGATTCACTGGAGATTTCAAAAACAGTACCTGGAGTCTCACGGACCCTTCAGCCAGCTTCCCCATGGTGACGTCTCCATATCCGTGGGACAATATCAGAACCATGTCATCGATGTCGGTATATCCCTGTTAAAGAGAACACATACCTCGTTCAGCTTTTTTTTTTTTTTTTTTTTTTTTTTTTGAGACAGGGTCTCACTCTGTTGCCCAGTCTGGAGTGCAGTGGTGCGATCTCGGCTCACTCCAGCCTTGAGCTGGGCTCAAGCGAGCCTCCTGCCTTGGCCTTCCAAAGTGCTGGGATTGTGTACAGGCAGGAGCCATCGTGCCCGGCTTGTTCAGCCTTTATTAGTTTTCAGAAGGTGTTCATTTGTGTTTGCGAGTATGTGTGTAGAGTTCTGTGCAGTTTTGCCCACTGTGTGGATTTGGGCAGCTACTACCCTCCAAACCATGGTGCAGGATGAATTCCCTCACCACAGACCCCTCTGTCTTGCTCGACACTGTTTTTTTTTTTTTTTTTTTTTTTGAGACAGAGTTTCGCTCTTGTTGCCCAGGCTGGAGTGTATTGACCACAACCTCCGCTTCCCAGGTTCAAGCGATTCTTCTGCCTCAGCCTCCTGAGTAGCTGGGATTACAGGCATGTGTCACCATGCCTGGCTAATTTTGTAGTTTTAGTAGAGATGGGGTTTCTCTATGTTGGTCAGGCTGGTCTCGAACTCCTGACCTGAGGTGATCCACCTGCCTTGGCCTCCCAAAGAGGTAGGATTACAGGCATGAGCCACCGTGCCCGGCCAGACACTTTTTTTTTAAAAAACTTGCACACACTATACATCTGAAAATGTTTTATTTTCTTAAGAGCTAGGAGATCTTCATAATTAATGATACATGGTTCTCAGATCTAAAGTGCTTATACTGGTAGGTTTTCTCCTGTCCTTGGTTCTTCTGAATTGGCCAGAATTTCCTTTCCTCTCCTTGTTGCTGGTTCTTATTAATGCCCCAAGTTAGTCTATTCAGGCTGTTGTAGCAAAACACCACTGACTGGGTGACTTATAAACCACAGACATTTATTCCCAGTTCGGGAGGCTGGAGGTCCAAGATCAAGGCGTGGCAGATTGGGTGTCTGGTGGGGACCTGCTTCCTGGTTCATAGATGGTGCCTTCTTGCTGTGTCCTCACATGGTGGAAGGGGTGAGGGAGCTCTCTGGGGTCCCTTTATAAGGGCACTGATCCCATTCATGAGGCTCCATCCTCATGACCTTGTCACCTCCCTAGGGCCTCACCCCCTGACACCATTACCTTGCAGGTGAGGATTTCAACACAGGAATTTTAGGGGCACACAGACATTGAGTCCGTGGCATCTCCACCCTGTCTCTCACACCAGCATGCTGCCGGCACGAATGGCATCTGAACTGGTGAGATTTTACTGTGTGCATAAATCAGCAGCCTTGTGGGCAGTGTTGACATAGCAATTAGGAGTGTTGTTTGTGGCCTAACAATACACAGAAAGTGGAGCTCAGCCCTTTAATCTTGTTTATCTTGTGTGGTTGCCCCGTGTGAAACCGGCTCATGCATGTGGGAATGACAGTTTCCATTTAAGTGCATCACACAAATGCCAAGAGATGAGATAAAATATTACACATCAGAGAACATTTCCAAGGATAGAAGTCCTGCCGGTTTCTCCTCTTCATTGTTTATTTCATTTTATTTTTTAAATTTAATTTAGTTTTAAGTTAAAATGCATGTTACATTAAATTTAAGTTAAATTAAGATACATGTGCAGGACTTATTTTAAGAAAAGAGACGGGGTCTCACTGTGTTGCCCAGGCTCGTCTTGAACTCCTGGGCTCAAGCATTCCGCCTGCCTCCGCTGCTGGAACATAGATGCCAAGAGTGCCGGGACCTCTGTGTGTTGGAGTCACTTTCATCTCCCACATTCAGAGAACAGACCCGGCACTTAGTGCGTGCCCAAGACCATCCACTGCATGGATAGAGAGATCAACCCTCCTCATGTGCCAGGGGTTTCCCGAGGTGGGAAACCTTCAGTGCTAGCCAGGAAAGTCGCAGTCAGAGACAGGGACAAGCTGGTCACTCTGTGTGTGAATAAAGAAATGAATGGATGATGGCACTATCGACAGTTGTTCTTATGACACTCACTGATGCCAAGTACTGGACGGGTACACTATGTACTTTAGTTTCTCTATGGGCAGAAGCTCCACCATGACAACATCAGCGTTATTTTCTTTTTTCTTTTTTTTTTAGAGACAGGGTCTCACTCTGTCGCCTAGGCTGGGGTACAGTGCTGCAATCACAGCTCACTGCAGCATCGACCTCCCAGGCTCAAGCGATCTTCCCACCTCAGTCTCCCAAGTAGCTGGGACTGCAGACGTGCACCACCACACTCAGCTAGTTTATTTATTTTTGTAGAGATGGGCGTTGCTATGTTGCCCAGGCTGGTCTCGAACTCCTGGGCTCAAGTGATCCTCCCACCTCAGCCTCCCACGTAGCTGGGACTACAGTTGTGTCCACCGTGCTTGTAGCCTTATTTTCTTAATGGGAAAGAGGATCTGAGAGAAGAGATGCTATGTGCCCAGAGGGTTTCGCCTGCAGCCCGCTGCCTCCTCCCCGGGAAAGCAGGGCGTGCACACTGGGATCGGACGACAAAAACAAAGTCATCTACAGTTCATGGGCACGCTGCAAAGAAGGGAGACGTTAAACTCTCGAAAGCAGCAGACAGCCCCCACCAGGAAGACATCCTTGTGAAAATCAAAGGAGGGCTAAAGCATGAGAATCGCTTGAGCCCAGGAGGTTGAGGCTGCAGTGGGCTGAGATTGTGCTACTGCACTCCAGCCTGGGTGACAGAGACCTTGTCTCAAAAAAGAAAACTTCAAGGGAGGCCAGGTGTGGAGGCTCACGCCTGTAATCCCAGCACTTTGGGATGCTGAGGTAGGAGCATCGCTTGAGCCCAGGAGCTCAAGATCTGTCTGGGCAATATAGCACGACCCCATCTCTACAAAATTTTTTTTTTTTTTTTTTTTGAGACGGAGTCCCACTCTGTGGCCCAGGCTGGAGTGCAGTGGCCGGATCTCAGCTCACTGCAAGCTCCGCCTCCCGGGTTCACGCCATTCTCCTGCCTCAGCCTCCCGAGTAGCTGGGACTACAGGCGCCCACCACCTCGCCTGGCTAGTTTTTTGTATTTTTTAGTAGAGACGGGGTTTCACCGGGTTAGCCAGGACGGTCTCGATCTCCTGACCTCGTGATCCGCCCGTCTCGGCCTCCCAAAGTGCTGGGATTACAGGCTTGAGCCACCGCGCCCGGCCCAAAATTTTTTTTAAAGTAGCTGCGTGTGATGGAATGCACCAGTAGTCCTAGCTACTAGGGAGGCTGAGGCAGGAGAATCGCTTGAGCCCAGGAGGTGGAGACTGCAGTGAGCCATGTTGGTGCCACTGTGCTCCAGCCTGGGCAATAGAGCAAGACCCTATGTCAAAAATAAAGTATCAAGGGAGATGATTATACAGTGCCTGGCACACTGTAGGGTCTCCAAAAAGTAAACCTTTTCTATCCATCAGCTTCCTCTTCTCTCTAGCATGAAATTGCATATGTAAAGTTGAAAAAAGGGAGATATAGATCTTTTAAAAAGGTAGTAATGTTGATGACTTTAAAAAAAAAAAAAAACCAAACCAAACAAAAAAAAAACTGGCTGGGCGCGGTGGCTCACGCCTATAATCCCAGCACTTTGGGAGGCCGAGGTGGGCAGATCACAAGATCAGGAGATCGAGACCATCCTGGCTAACATGGTGAAACCCCGTCTCTACTAAAAATACAAAAAAATTAGCCAGACGTGGTGGGGGGTGCCTGTAGTCCCAGCTACTTGGGAGGCTAAGGCAGGAGAATGGTGTAAACCCAGGAGGCGGAGCTTGCAATGAGCTGAGATCACGCCACTGCACTCCAGCCTGGGTGACAGAGCAAGACTCCATCTCAAAAAAAAAAAAGAAAAGAAAAACCTTGGGGGAAATACAGAGGAAGCCCCGAGGCATCTCTTCCAAAAAGCTGAAAGTGCTTTACTTAGAATTGTGACCTCGTTTTGCCTGTTAGAAGAGTCTGTGGTTAGAAGCTTCCTGGTAAGCCCAGGGTGAGAAGGTGGAACTGATGTTTCTGTCTGTGTGACAGGTTCCCTCTGCCTGTTTCTCCAGGTGGCCTCCCCGTGGTCCTCTACTGTGGTGGATCCAGTCCCAAAACCAGGTCTGGGGCCACCATCATCATATTTGTGTCCCCCACCCCAAGATTCTTATGTCAAAACCCTAATCCCCAAGGTGATGGTGTTAGGAGGTGGGGCTTTTAGGAGGTAATGGGGTTATTAGGGTGGGGTCTCATGAGTGGGATCAGTGTCCTTACAGAAGGGGCCCCAGAGAGCTCCCTCACTCCTTCCACTATATGAGGACACAGCGAGATGGCACCGTCTATTAGTTAGGAAGCCGGTCCCCACCAGACTCTGAATCTCCCACACCTTCATCTTGGACTTGCAGCCTCCAGGACTGACAGCAGTAAATGTCTGTTGTTTCTAAGCCCCGGTCTACCGTGTTTTGTGATGGCAGCCCAAATGGATTTCGATGGGGCTCTATTCACCTCACACAGCAGGGTCCATGGAAAGGCAGCTGCGATGCGCTGGTCTATCATTACCTCTTCTATGTTCTTTCACACTATCTTAGTTTTGTGTGACTGCTGGAATGAAGGACCGCAAATATAGTGACTAAAAACCACATACAATGAAGAGATACCTGCACTCCCAGGTTCACTGCAGCACGAGTCACACAACAGCCGAGATAGGGCAACAACTCACGTGCCCGTCAGCAGATGACTGGGTGAAGAAAATGTGGTCTCCACACAATGGAGTACTATTCAGCCTGTAAAAAGAATAAAGTCCTGTTATTTGCAACAATGTGGATGCAACTGGAGGTCATTATGCTCTGAGAAATAAGCCAGGCACAGAGAGACAAATACTGCACAGAGAGATAAATATCATTATCTCACTCCTTTTTTTTTTTGGACAGCCTGGATGCCCAGGCTGGAGTGCAGTGATGTGGTGTCCCGGCAGCATTGACATCCCAGGCTCAAGGGATCCTCTCACCTCAGCCTCCCGAGTAGCTGGGACTACAGGTGTGCATCACCATACCAGGCTATTGTTTTGATTTTTTTTGTAGAGATAGAGTCTCGTCATGTTTCCCAGGCTGGTCTTGAACTCTTGGCCTCAAGTGATCCTCCCAGTTTAGCCTCCCAAAGTGCTGGGATTATAGGCGTGAGCCACCATGCCCTGCCTGACCTACGTACTTTAGAATCCCAGGAGCAAATCTCGTATCCTACTGGAGGAGCGCGACAGAAACACAGGTGCAGGTGCTAGAGGGCAGATTGTTTGCACAGAAACCTGGGCATGTGGATGAATTTGGTAACCCTCACATGTGTGTGGGCAAACTTGGCCGGCCCCTTTTTTTCCAAGGTTCGCTTGTGCAAGAAGAATGAAACCAATGCAACCAATACTCTTAAGGAACTCCTCCCTTCTGGAGCGTTTTCACGCAGCGTTTCTGAGGTGGGCATGTTTTCCCGGCATCTCCACTTCTGTGCTGTGTTGGTTGAGACAGGATGATGGACATTTTGCTTCCCCATTAGGATCTTAAGTAAAAGTCCAGTTGGCGTTTGCATTTGATCTGAGTAGTAGAAAACATGATAAATAGCCATTGGAGGCCGGGTGTAGGGGCTCACACCTGTAATCCCAGCACTTTGGGAGGCCGAGGTGGGCGGATCACTTGAGATCAGGAGTTCGAAACCAGACTGGCGAACATGACAAAACCCTGCTTGTACCCAAAAATACAAAAATTAGCTGGGCGTGGTAGTGGGTGCCTGTCATCCCAGCTACTCAGGAGTCTCAGGCAGGAGAATCACTTGAACCCGGGAGACAGAGGTTGCAGTGAGCTGAGTCTGCACCACTGCACTTCAGCCTGGGTGATAGAGTGAGACTCCATCTCAAAAAAACAGAAAACAAAAAACCCAAAACACATTAGATGCATTTGAAGCCGCCCAGCAGTTCTCCCATGATGGTGGAATAGGCATCCGGGAGACTCACCCTACCCTGTCTGAACACCTTTAGCGAAGATGTAAACGACTTGCAGAGGAAGGAGGCGCAGGTTCGAGGATGGAAATTCCTTCCCCTCCAGCACTGGTGGCGTCCACCTCCACCTTCCTGTGGTCTAAGGAGACCGCACAGAGACTGTCAGTGTGGGAGGCGGTTGCCGGTTTGGTGAGTCTCCCTACGGAGGAATTTCCTGTGGGACGCCTCTGGGCAGTTCTTCCAGCCTTTCATGTCTTCTGTCAGATGATACAGTGGCCAGGTCAAGGGATTATGATTTTGTTTGTTTTTTGTTTTTTAGAGACAAGGTGTTGCTCTGTCGCCCAGGCTGGAGTGCAATCAATCATAGCTCAGCTGCAGCCTCAAACTACAGGCTCAAGTGATCCTCCTACCTCAGTCTCCCAAGTAGCTGGGACTACAGGGACACACCACCATGCTCAGCCCATTCTCTCAGAAGGTGGAGAGAAGAGAAGAGAGGACAGAAAACTGTCCATATGACTAGTTTGGGCCTTTCCATCCTGCTTAATCCAGAACTGTCAAGGTTAGACCCTGGTCATTCTTTAATACGTTTGAAAAATAGGGCTGGGCACAGTGGCTCACACTTGTAATCCCAGCACTTTGGAAGGCCAGGGTGAGAGGATCACTTGAGTCCAGGGGTTTGAGACCAGCCTGGGCAACATACGAAGACCCCATCTCTACAAGGGGGGGAAAAATTAGCCAGGCACGGGGACGCATGCCTGTGGTCCCAGCTATTCGGGGGGCTGAGATGGGAGGATTGCTTGAGCTCGGGAGGTAGACGCTTCAGTGAGCTGCGACTGTGCTACTGCACTCTAGCTTGTGTGACAGAGTGAGACCCTGCCTCAATTTAAAAAGAAAAAAGAAAAATAGACCTTCCTCTGTGCAGTGTCTTCCCTGCTGGCCTCCATGCCCTTGTACCTGTTTAAAAATCCATTAGCATTTTTCACCAGGACATAGAAAAAGGAAGTTGTCTCACGCAGTTCCTGTTAAATTGCACAAGTCCACATAGATCCTTGCAACCCACGCTACCATTTACTTAGCATGCGTTGTGTGTGGGCATTACATGATTCTCCGAGGTAGTTATTTTGGATGTTATATTGGGGAGGCACCCCATCAAAGAGATTTGGAGGGCAACCTGTGGAGGGTTCTTTTAAAATCGTTGACAACTGATTTGGTGGATGTTTTCACCTTGGTGAATCATTCCCTTGGGAGTCATTTTGCAGAACAGAGGGGTTGCAGGCAGGTGTGGCCAGAGAAACCTTGGCACAGAAGAAACAAGTGCTTTGTAATGCTTAGGGCACCCGGGATCTCTTCGGATGGGCGGGCATGGGGGACCCTGTGCGAGCCTGCCTGCATTTATTTGGGTGTGCAAGCTTATATTGGAGTCTTGGCAATGAGAGGACGAGAGTGGAGGGAACAGAGCTGTTAACAGAAAGGGGTCCATGTCCAGACTCCAGGAGAGGGTTCTTGGATCTCGTGCAAGAAAAATTCAGGGCAAATCCATAGAGTAAAGTGAAAGCAAGTTTATTGAGAAAGTAGAGGAATAAAGAATGGCTACTCCATAGGCAGGGCAGCCTCGAGGGCTGCTGGTTGCCCATTTTTATGGCTATTTCTTGATTATATGGTAAACGAAAGGTGGATTATTCATGCCTTTCCTTTTTAGACCATATAGGGTAACTTCCTGATGTTGCCATGGCATTTGTAAACTGTCATGGCGCTGGTGGGAGTGTAGCAGTGAGGACAACCAGAGGTCACTCTTGTTGCCATCTCGGTTTGGGTGGGATTTGGCTGGCTTCTTTACTGCAGCCTGTTTTATCAGGAAACTCTTTATGACCTGCATCTTGTGCTGGCCTCCTGTCTCATCCCGTGACTTAGAATGCCTTAACCATCTGGGCATGCGGCCCAGCAGGCTTCAGCCTCATTTTACCCAGCCCCTCTTCAAGATGGAGTTGCTCTGGTTCAAATGCCACTGACAGAGCTAGCTTACGGTTGGAGACAATGTCATAGGGAATTATTCTTCAAAGATTGCAAAATCCAGCTTGGATGAGATTCTAAAAATCAAAAGGGTGTTGAGAAAGCAACTTGTCTAGAATTTCTTCTTCATGGGCTGTTGATTTTGTTTACAATGACACCTTAAGAAAAAATAGGCGACACACAGTGGCTCACGCCTGTAATCCCAGTGCTTTGGGAGGTCGAGGGAGAATCATTTGAGGCCAGCAGTTCTAGACTAACCTGGACAACACAGTGAGACCTTGTCTTTACAAACAATAAAAAAAATTAGCTGTGTGTGGTGGCACATACCTGTGGTCCCAGCTGTTCAGGAGGCTGAGGCAGGAGGATCATTTGAGCCCAGGAGTTGGAGGCTGCAGTGAGCTGTGATGGCGCCACTGCACTCCAGCCTTAGTGACAGAGCAAGATTCTGAAAGAAAAGAAAGAAAAGAAAAAAAGAAAAGGAAATAAAAGATAAAGAAGAAAGGAAACAGAAGAAAAAAGAAAAATAAGTAATTTATATAGAAAAAAAAATCCATAGTGACTCAAAATATTCCCTGGACACTGGAATAGAAATAGTTGTTAGACATGATTTTGTTTATTAAAGCTTTTCTTTAGTTTGTCCTTAAACAGTTTAGTATTTTCTTTTGAAAACAGATTCTGTCTTGTCAACTTCATTGATTTTCGGGCTGGGCTCAACACCTGTAATCCCAGCACTTTGGGAGGTCAAGGTGGGAGGAGTGCTTGAGGCCAGGGATTCAAGACTAGCCTCACCAACATGGTGAAACCTTGTCTCTAAAAAAACAAACAAACAAACAAACAAAAACCAATTAGCTGGGTGTGGTGGCACGTGCCTGTAGTCCCAGCAACTTGGGAGGCCGAGATGGGAGGATCACTTGAGCCAAGGAGGTCAAGGTTGAAGTGAGCTATGATTGCACCATTGTGCTCCAGCCTGGGTGACACAGTGAGACCATGAAGGAAAAGAAAGAAAAGAAAAAAAGAAAAGAGAAGAAGGAAAAGAGCAGAAAAAAGTAAAAAAAAAAAATTTAGAAAAAAAATCAGTAACGACTCAAGATATTCCCTGGGTAGTTGAATATAAATAGTTGTTGTTGGACGTGATTTTATCTATTAAGGCTTTTGTTTAGTTTATCCTTAAACAGTTTAGTATTTTATTTTGAGAAGAGATTCTGGTTTATCAATTTCATCAGTCTTTGCAAAGAAACAGCTTTGGGTTTCCTTTATGTTTCTCTGTTAACTTCCTGTTTTCAGTTACACTGTGTTTTACTCTGGTTTTTCTTTCATTTTTTCCACTCGTTTTAGGTTTCTAGAATTTCCTGAAGCATTGTATTTTGATACAGATTCTGAGCTGGTTCTTTGGGTGTCACAAGCCAGAGGGTCCTAGAAGAAGTAGAATTGTAACCGAGGAACACTGTTAGGAAACCCCATCCCTTTTGACCTTCAAAGGTCACCGCCTAATTTTGGTGTTTCGTAGTCTGACATGTTCATAGCTTGTGACTGTTAGACTGTGATTGAGCTCTGATTTTTTTAAGTTTCTCTTACCCAGCTGGTGCTGTTTCAGCTCCAGCTTCCTCCTCTGTGTAATCAACACTCGCAGTCGCCTCTTCACCCAAAAAGCCACAGAAATAAGTGCAGAGAAAACAAGTCAGCTGCCACCTGCTACAGAAGCGTGTCCTTAAATGCGATGCATTTCAGGACAGCTGTGTGAGTTCCGGGAGCTTGTCTTCCTTCAAAGGGAAAAGTAAAAATAAACAGGAAGTTTGCACTGAAAGCATTCTCAATTGAGTGCTATTTGGCTGTAGTGTTTCAGATGCTCATTTAGAACTTTGGAAGTTGTGGGATGGTGGGCGAGTGTGTGACCTGGGACGGAGATTCTCCACCTCTTTAAGAGTGAAAACCTGGCCAGGCGCGGTGGCTCACGCCTGTAATCCCAGAACTTTGGGAGGCTGAGGCAGGCGGATCACCTGAGGTCAGGAGTTTGAGACCACCCTGGCCATAACGGTGAAACCCCGTCTCTACTAAAAATACAAAAAATGTGGTGGGCACGGGAGAATCACTTGAACTTGGAAGGCGGTGGTTGCAGTGAGTTGAGATCGTGCCTCTGCATTTCAGCCTGGGCGACAGAGTGAGACTGCACCTCAAAAAAAGAAAAAAAAAAAGAGAGAAAAAAGAAAATTAAAAAAAAATGCCGGGCACGGTGGCTCACGCCTGTAATCCCAGCACTTTGGGAGGCTGAGGCGGGTGGATTGCCTGAGCTCAGGAGTTTGAGACCAGCCTGGGCAACACAGTGAAACCCCATCTCTCCTAAAATACAAAAAATTAGCCGGGCCGTGGTGGCGCACGCTTGTAGTCCCAGCTACTTGGGAAGCTGAGGCAGGAGAATTGCTTGAACCTGGGAGGCGGAGATTGCAGTGAGCCAAGCTGGTGCCACTGTACTCCAGCCTGGGTGACAGAGTGACACTCCGTCTCAAAAAATAAAAAAATAAAAATTAGCCGGGTGTGGTGGCGCACATCTGTGACAGAGTGAGACTCCATCTCAAAAAACAAAACAAAACAAAAAAGAATTTTGAAAGTTGTGGGATGGTGGGCTAGTGCGTGGTCTGGAATAGATTCTCTACCTCTGTAAAAGTAAAAACCTGGCTTTTACAGTAAAAACCTGTAATCCCAGCACTTTGGGAAGCCAAGGTGGGCAGATCACTTGAGGTCGGGAGTTTGAGACCAGTCTGGCCAACATGATGAAACTCTGTCTCTACCCAAAACTACAAAAATTAGCCGGGTGTGTGGTGGTGGGCATCTGTAATCCCAGCTACTCGGGAGGCTGAGGCATGAAAATCGCTTCAACCCGGAAGGTGGAGGTTGCAGTGAGCCGAGATCACACTGCTGTGCATGCCACTGCATCCAGCCTGAGCGGCAGTGAGACCCTGTCTCAAAAAAACCAAAAAGACAAGAAGCAAAACACATAGACAAAAAACCACAAAGACAGAAACAAAACAAAACAAAACAAAACAAAACAACAATAACAACAAAAAAAGTGAAAACCTACTACTTTTACTGGACATGGTGGCTCATGCTTGTAATCATACCATTTTGGGAGGCTGAGGTGGGAGGATTACGCTCACTTTTCAAGGCCCAGGAGTTCGAGACCAGCCTGGGCAGCACAGCAAGACCCCATCTCTCTAAAAAAAAAAAGAGAAAAAGAGAAAAATGTCTTTTTTCTATGTAGTGGATGAGTTCTTTCAGTGGGATGCTTTGCCTTTCTTCCTGCGTCCGTGTTTCTGTGGTATGCCAGCATATACGACAGTCACTAGAAGATCCGTAGTTGTGCCCACAGCCATACGCATCACAGGTTTTTGGCTGATTTCATGACAACGCTTAAGGCTGCTGAAAACACTCTAATTCTTTGGATGTTGGCAAATGTTCAGGTGAAACTAAGCGGCTGGCCCACCCACCTGCTCAGGAAAGAATGGCCACATTGTGTGGGAAAGGAATCCTCTGGTCCCTAGCTGGCTGCCTGGTGTTCTGGTTGAGTGAGCAGAACAGACAGGGCCCTGGGTAGACCTGTGTGTGCTCCAACAGGCGATTTTGTCAAGCGTTCCCTTGGGATGCCCTTGTTCCAGAAACCATGTTCTGTGTGACTCTCAGCTGGGCTTCCCAGACTGGGTAAAGAATACGTGGTGATTCATGGCTGTGTGCGGTTACCCACGCCTGTCATCGCAGCACTTTGCGAGGCCGAGGCGGGAGGATTGCTTGAGCCTGGGAGGTCGACACCAGCCTGGGCAACACAGTAAGAACCTGTCTCTACAAAAAAAAAAAAAGGTCAGGCATGGTGATGAGCACCTGTGGTTCCAGCTACTCAGCCTAATGCGGGATGATCGCCTGAGCCTGGGAGTTGGAACTGCAGTGAGTCGTAATCACACCCCTCTACTCCAGTCTGGGTGACAGAGCGAGACCGCATCTTAAAAAAAAAGAAAAAAAAAAAGAACATTATGATTAATGAAAACAAACATTGCCTGGTGATAAGAAAAGTAAGAAGTAGGATTGTTCTCAGATTAGTGACCCAGCAGACAAAGGAGTGTGCGGGAAGCAGGTCTCCAATTTAATAGCAGGACAGTGAAGATACAGCAAGTGACTTCTGTTTTTTTGGAAACTGGGTGTTGCTTTGTCACCCAGGCTGGAGAGCAGTGGTGTAATCATAGCTGACTGCAGCCTTCACCTACTGGGCTCAAGGAGTCCTCCTGCCGCGCCTTCCCAAGTAGCTGAGACTACAGGCACGTACCACCATAGTTGGTTAATTTTTTGTATTTTTAGTAGACACGGGGGTGTGGGGATGGTTTGCTGTATTATCCAAGCTGGTCTCAGACTTCTGGCCTCAAATGATCCTCCTGCCTTGGCCTCCCAAAGTGTTGGGATTACAGGCATGAGCCACTGTGCTTGGTGAGTAAGTAGCTTTTTGTTTGTCTGTCTGTTTGTTTTTGAAGCAGTCTCGCTCTGTCGCCCAGGCTGGAGTGCAGTGGTGCAATCTTGGCTCACCACAACCTCCGCCTCCCAGGGTCAAGTGATTCTCGTGCCTCGGCCCCTCGAGTAGGTGGGATTACAGGCACATGTCACCATGCTTGGCTAACTTTTGTATTTTTAGTATGGACAGAGCTTTGCCTTGTTGGCCAGGCTGGTCTCAAACTCCTGACCTCAAGTGATGCGCCTGCCTCGGCCTCCCGAAGTGCTGGGATTACAGTTGTGAGCCACCGCGTCCAGCCAAACAAAAAAAAAGTCTGTCTTATACAGAAGATCCCTAATTTATGATGATTCCATTTATGATGGTTTGAGTTATGATAGTTTGAGTTAGGATAGTTCGATTGATGATTTTTTGACTTTATAATGGTGGGAAAGAGAGACACAGTCAGTGGAAACTGTGCTTTGAATACCCATGCAACCATTCTGTTTTTAACTTGCAATGCAGTATTCAGTAAACTACATGAGGCATTCAATATTTGATTGTAAACTAGGCCTCACGTTAGGTGATTTTGCTCAGTTGTGGCTAATGGAAGTGTTGTGAGCAGGGCAGGCCAGGCTAAGCTGTGATATTCGTAAGTTAGGTGTATTCGATGAATTTTTGACTTACCATATTTTCAACTTACAAGGGGTTTATGGGGGTGTAATGTCATCATTGTAAGTTGAGGAGTGTCTGTATCATAGACTGGGGGGCTTGAACAGACATTTATTGCTCACAGTTCTGGAGGCTGGGAGTCACAGACCAAGGCGTGGCAGATTTGGCGTCTGGTGAGGGCTTCCTGGTTCATAGACGGCACCTTCTCACTGTGTCCTCACATGGTGGAAAGGGTGAGGGAGCTCTCTAGGGTCCCTTTAATAAGGACACTGATCCCATTCATGAGGCTCCAACCTCGTGACCTCGACACCTCCCAAAGACCCCACCTCCTAACACCATCACCTTGGGGATGAGGATTCAACCCGGGAATTTTACCCCGTCTCTACTAAAAATAGAAAAATTAGCCAGTCATGTTGGTGGGCACCTGTAATCCCAGCTACTCAGGAGGCTGAGGCACGAGAATCGCTCGAACCCAAGAGGCAGAGGTTGCAGTGAGCCGAGATCATGCCGCTGCACTCCAACCTGGCCAATAAAGTGAGACTCTGTCTCCAAAAAAAAAAAAAAAAAAAAAAAAAAGGTGAAAAGCGGTGTGTCCTGCACTGACCAGGCTGAATGAGTAGTGGCTATAGCCTTGCAGTAGGGCTAGACTTTAACCATTAGGTTGCTGGATTGTGGGGAAGTGGGGAAGCCCAGGGGCAAGCTTTCACCAGTAGGATTTTCTTTGTAAAGAAGTGGAAGGAAACGAAAAGGCAGGCACTGGGTAGGAGAGAGCTAGGGAAGACAGTGGGGGGGGGGGGGGGGGGCAGTCCAGGATAGTGCTGTCCCCCAGTGTCATTCACACCAAAGAAACCTGAAGCATCCTTTCTGATGTGTCACTCTTAGGAAAACCACCATGAATCTGGCATCTAGCTATCAGTGAAACTGTGGGAGAGCCTAATGGAAGTAAAGACATGTGGTCCCAGAAATGACATCATTCAGAGAACCCAAGAGAAAATTAAAAGCAAAAGAGGGTCATGTGCACTGTGACTCAAACTTTGGGAGGTCGAGCGGGAAGACTGCTTGAGCTCGGAAGTTTGAGACCAGCCTGGGCAACATTAAGGAGACCCTGTCTCTACAAACAATACAAAAATTAGCTGAGTGTGCTGGCACACACCTTAGTCCCAGCTACTCAGGAGGCTGAGGTGGGAGGATTGCTTGAGCCTGGGAGTTCGAGGCTGCACTGAGCTAAGATTGCTCCTCTGCACTCCAGTCTGGGCGACAGAACAAGATCCTGTCTCAAAAACAAAAACAAAAGCAAAACAAAACAAAAAAAGAAAATCCAAAAGGGAAATATAAGCGAAAACAAAAAATCTCACTTTGAGACATCTTTTTAGAAGAGTTGGAGAGGGTATTGTCTCCCTCCACAAAAATAGGATGTTACAGTAAAAGAGAAAGAGGAAGAACTTTATATGGGACTACTGAGAGTTAAAAGAATAAATTAGAAGGGTGATCTCATCCATGTCTGTGACTTCAGTTATCATCTTAAGGCTTTGGGTCTCAATGCACACTTCTAGTTTAGACCTTTCTTAGGAGCCCTGAAGGGTGCATTGCCAACTACTGCCTGTTGGAAGGTCCATTTTTCCCAGGATATCCAGCAACACTCTTATATGAGTGTCCTGCTCCATTGTCACAAATGACCATAAACTGAGGAACACAAGCAACAGAAATTTATGCTCTCCCAGCCCTGGACACCAGGGGTCTGAGATCAAAGTGCAGGCAGGACTGTGCTCCCTCTGGAGGTTCTAGGGAGGATCCTTCCTGCCTCTCCCGGCTCCTGGGGGCTGCAGGCATCCCTGGGCTTGTGGCCACATCTCTCCAGTCTCTGCCTCTGTCTCCACGTGGCCTCCTCTGTGCCTGTGTCTCCTCCTCTGTCTCTTAGAAGCACACTGGTCATTGGATTTAGGGCCCACCCTACTCCAGGACGATCTCATCTTAAGATCCCTAGCTTAATCACATTTGCAAAGTTCCTTATTTTCAAATAAGTTCCCATTCCAGCTTCTGGACATGAGGATGTGAATATATCTTTTTTTTTTTGAGACGGAGTCTCGCTCTGTCGCCCAGGCTGGAGTGCAGTGGCCGGATCTCAGCTCACTGCAAGCTCCGCCTCCCGGGTTTACGCCATTCTCCTGCCTCAGCCTCCCGAGTAGCTGGGACTACAGGCGCCCGCCACCTCGCCCGGCTAGTTTTTTGTATTTTTTAGTAGAGACGGGGTTTCACCGTGTTAGCCAGGACGGTCTCGATCTCCTGACCTCGTGATCCGCCCGTCTCGGCCTCCCAAAGTGCTGGGATTACAGGCTTGAGCCACCGCGCCCGGCCGTGAATATATCTTTGTGGGGACCGCAGTTCAGTCTACTAGAGTTGTACGCAGTTCCTTCTGGAGGCTCTAGGGGAGGATCCTTTCGGCATCTCCCAGCTCCTGGGGGCTCCAGGCGTCCCTGCACTTGTGGCTGTATCACTCCAGTCTCTGCCTCAGTCTCCATGTGGCCTTCTCCTCTGTGGCTGTATCTCCTCATCCGTCTCTTTTTTTTTAAAAAATAATTTATTTATTTATTTGTTTATTTGTGACGAAATTTCACTCTTTTGCCCAGGCTGGAGTGCAGTGGCTTCATCTTGGCTCACTGTAACCTCCGCCTCCTGGGTTCAAGTGATTCTCCTGCCGCAGCCTCCTGAATAGCTGGGATTATAGGCACCCAACACCACGCCCAGCTTATTTTTTATATTTTTAGTGGAGACGGGATTTCACCATGTTGACCAGGCTGGTCTCGAACTCCTGTCCTCAGGTGATCCACCCGCCTCGGCCTCCCAAAGTGCTGGGATTACAGGTGTGAGCCACTGTGCCTGGCCATTTTTAATTATTATTTTTTCCTCTTCTGTTTCTTAGAAGGACACCTGTTGTTGGATTTAGGTCCCACCCTCAATCCAGGATGGCCTTATCTGGAGATTGTTTACTTAATAGAAACTACAAAGACCCTGTTTTCAAATAAGGCTCCATTCACAGGCACCAGGGGTTAGGATGTAGACATATTTTTGGGGGACACCATTCAACCTAGTCCATCCCTCAATCTCAGTATATCCACTGGGTTCAACATGAACTGTGTCCTCTTCTTCCCCCAAACAGAACAACCCAAAAGACCGCTGTGCACATGCACACCTTGCCTAAGTCGTCAGCACTCACTGCTTAGATGCCCAAACCCTAAGCCATGATCATCTCCACCCTCCCTCTTGCGGCCCAATTGAGCCCATTCTCTGCCCAAGCACCTTATGAACAAGGCTTTAACCCTCCATCTCCACCGCCTTCCCATTTTCATTGGAAATTTTACTTCTTAAAAGAGGCCTTCCCTGACTTTTTGACCAAAGTTAGATGCATCCCGATGTTCTCCGACGGATATGTTGTTTGAAGTCCTCAAGTCTAAACAAATTCATGTGAGGTCACCCAAGTTAGACTTACTGTCATTAATGTTTCCTCCCCTCCTTCCAGCCCGACTGGAACTAAACCAAACTAAATGAGGGACCAACCTTGTGTTGTTCATTGCAGTTTCTCAGAGGTAGACAGCACCTGTGACACAGGAAAACATCAATCATGATGGAAGTGATGCATTAATTTATTATATTGACTCCTTTTTCTTCCCCCCCGAAAGCTATTTTGTGTTCAAAACCTGGACTGCATAAACCACTTCATTGTCCAAGATGGAGTGTTAGAAGCCGACACCTAATAAAAGAATTCAGTGTGTCTCGGTGGTAGGAACTCTAAAGCCATCTAACATTAAATGCAATAAAAGTTCAGTTGCTTACTCTCCATAGCCTCAATTCAAATCCTCAGTAGCCACTTGTGAGCTTGTGGCTACCATGTTGGACAGCACAAATAGAGAACATTTCTATCATTGCAGGCAATTCTGTGGACAGTGCTTGCTCCAAAACAGGGGGTCTCAACTGGGGGCCGGCCTTCCCCCACCGGGCACTTGACAGTGTCTAGGGACAGTTGTGGTTGTCACTACTGGGGGTGGATGCTGATGGCATGTGGTGAGTGGACCCCAGGGACAGGACGGCCCTACAGAGAATCATCCAGCCTCAAATGTCAGCAGTGCTAGGCTGAGAGAACCTGCATTAGTGTGAGAGTCTGTCTCTCTCTCTCTCTGTCTCTCTCTCTTTCTCTCTCTCTCCCTCTCCCTCCCCCCTCCCCACTCTCGCTCTCCCCCGTCCACCCATCCCATCTGTTATCTATCTACCTATCTACCTATCAATTATCTAACCATCCTATTTATCTGTGTATCACCTATCTATCCTGTCTGTTACCTGCCTACCTACCTCCCTACCCACCTATCCATCCATCCATCCAAGCAATTAATCAAACAATCTGTCATCTTTCTATCTTTCCATCTATGTATCATACCCACTGTCCATCCATCCATGCATCCATCCATCCAATCAATCATCTTTCTATCTATCCATCTATCTGTCTGTCATACCCATCTACCTATCTTTCTGTCTGTCTGTGGCAGAGATTCTCTGCTAATGGCAGTTCAGCCCCCTCATGGGGATACTTCTTCCCTGGACAAGTCTGGAGACATTTTTGTTGTCACAGCTCAGGGAGGTGCTACTGATAACAGGTGGGTGGAGCCCAGCGTCACTGCTCGCCACCTTACAGTGCACAGGATGGCCCCACCACAGAGAATCATCCAGCCCCAAATGTTAATGGACTCAGTTTGAGAAGCTGATCTCCAGGGTAATTTGGGGGAGTCCTGTGGAATTATTGCATTCTATTGAAGGGGGAATTAATGAATTTTATAAGTATAATGGTTGAAAAATTATTCTTTTTCTTGAAGGTAGAATGTAATATAGCGCCCCCGCCCTCGGGGGGTGGGACCGGGTTAAGAGAGAATATTAACTGCTTATCCCTCCTCTATTCCCAGAGACGCTTATCTGTGTTCCATCGTTTTACATTCGTTGAGGCATGGTGAGTTCTTGCTTCCCTCCCTAGTGCGGCTGTAAAGTCACAAGGTTGAGAAGCAATTGCTACAAAAGTATGTATTCCCAAGGATGTAAGACATATGGTGTAACAAATGTAAAACAGTAATTAACTGCCTTTGTTCTCGCTTCTGCAAGTCGCTTTCTGCAGCTGGTAACTCCCGCCTCAAACTGCTTAAAAGGTGATTGATCCCTTTGTTCGGGGCTCAGACTTTCTAGATCCTAGTCGGACTGAGCCGGTGATCACCTGAATAATTAAAAGCTCTCCTAACTCTGCTCGGTTTCTCCCGTGTCTGATTTATCCTGCAACACTATCATGGAGGTAGGCTAGTATGTCTTTAAACTGGCTGGATTGTATTGTGGATGCGTGAAAACCAACCCTTGTTTTTCTTGATAGAGTCGCACCCAAATGTTATTCAAAGCTGCACCTACTATGCTTGTATAAATACACTGAGCCAGAAATCACAAACCTTTCCCTGGCTTCACATCTGTTAGTGCTGTGGGAGAAGGCGAAAATTTCCTGTTTTTCTTTTCACTTCTGTGATTATACATTTTGTGTTTTTTTGTTGTTTTTTGAGACAGGGTCTCACTTTGTCACCTAGGCTGGAGTGTAGTGGTATGATCATAGCTCACTGCAACCCCTGTCCCCAGGCTCACGTGATCCTCCTGCCTCAGCCTCCCAAGTAGCTGGGACTACAGTCGCCACCACGCCTGGCTGGTTTTTTTGTGTTTTTAGTAGAGATGGGGTTTTGCTTTGTTGTCTAGCCTGGTCTTGAACTCCTGTGCTCAAGTGACCCGCCCACCTTGGCTTCCCAACTGCTGGGATTACAGGTGTGAGCCACTACTCACGGCCACATTTTGTATTTCTGATGAGAAAGTGTAATTTAATACGCTGTAAATCGGAGAGTGTAGTTCTGAAACATCTCTTTCTATCTTTTAAAATAGGGCAGTGTAAAAATGGAATGTTTTTGACTCAGCAAAATTTTGAGGGAGTTTGTTTGTTTCTAGCTGTCTGGACTAGTGAACTCACAAAACTATCTACCACACAGTGCTTGACTGAATTGGCTCTACTGGTTTTAACTGAAGTTTGAAGTAAATATTCCAAGCTTTAAAAGATATCTTCTTCCTCCCCTACCCACTGGTTATAGCAGCAGTATAAATCAAAAAATGTTCTTATGAATATCCAAAGCATACATTCTTTCCTAAAAAAAAATTGTTTATAGAGATATAATTTCTATACAATAAGATTCACCCTTTAAAAACACAGCAGTTCTTGAGTTTTCAGTTTATATAGAGTTAGCACACTGTTTTTTTTAATTTATTTTTTTAGATGGAGTCTTGCTCTGTCACGCAGGCTGGAGTGCAGTGGTGCGATCTCGGCTCACTGCACGCCCCGCCTTCTGGGTTCACGCCATTCTCCTGCCTCAGCCTCCCGAGTAGCTGGGACTACAGGCGCCCACCACCTCGCCCGGCTAGTTTTTTGTATTTTTTTTAGTAGAGACGGGGTTTCACCGTGTTAGCCGGGATGGTCTCAATTTCCTGACCTCGTGATCCACCCAACTTGGCCTCCCAAAGTACTGGGATTACAGGCGTGAGCCACCACGCCCAGCCCATTCATTCATTTTTTGAGACAGAGTCTTGCTCTCTCGCCCAAGCCAGAGCACAGGGGTGCGATCACTACTCACTGCCGTCTCGAACTCCTGGGCTCAAGTGATCCGCCTGCCTTGGCTTCCCAGGTAGTTTGGACTGCAGGTGTGTAACCACCATGCCCTGCTACTTTTTTGATCTTTTAATAGAGATGGGGTCTCGTTATGTTACCCAGGCTGGTCTAGGACTCCTGAAGTGATGTCCTTCCGTGGCCTCCCAAAGTGCTGGGATTATAGGCATGAGCCACCATGCCTGGCCAGCACACCCTCTTTTTAAAAAAATACTTTTTAAAAGCTTTTTTTCCTCTATAAAATAGAAGGTTATACTTGTTTGCAACAGTAATTTCAAAAATCGACTTTGTAAAGGAGAACTGCATGTTTCACACACTTATTTCCTACCTGGGAGCATTTAATGTTCTTTTACTGATTTTACCCACGGGGGAAAATGTCAAGGAAAAGAACTGACTTTGATGATGATAAATTTGTACATTCTGATGTCATCATTATTTTGAAACAATTATTTAATGTACTGCATCAGTTTTACTTATCAATTTAACATAAATTGAACCTATGTAGATGAAGCATTTCTATAGTTATAAATTTTAAAAGGTGAGAAAGTTATATAGTGAAATGTATCGCTGTTTTTATGCCTCACCTGTGCACAATTTGCCCTCTCCTCCCACCCAGGTGCCCATATTAATGTGTCTTATATATTTCTCCAAAGTCCTTTCTCCATATAGAAGCAAATATCACTTATGGAGAAGGGCCTCATTTTTTTTTTTTTTTTCTTTTGTGAGCAGATGGTGGTCCTGCTCTTTTGCCCAGGCTGGAATGCAGTGGTACTATCACATTTCACTGCAGCCTCCAACTCCCGGGCTCAAGCAATTCTCCCATCTCTGCCTCATGAGTAGCTGGGACCACAGGCGCATACCACCACACCCTGCTCATTAAAATAATTTTTTTTGTAGAGATGGTGTCTGGCTATGTTGCCCAGGCTAGTCTCGATCTCCTGGGCTCAAGTGATCCTTCTTCCTCAGCCTTCTAAAGTGCTGGGATTACAGGCATGAGCCACTGCTCCCGGCCTCCACCCATCTACAGGTGTGGAACAAGAGCGTGTTCCCTCTCAAGCTAATGTGGCGTGTACTGGCCTCCCAGACTATAGACAAGATCGATGCGGGCTGTGCCCACTTCTTGAGTTACCTTTTTTTTGTCTTTGGGGACAGAGTCTCGCTCTGTCGCCCAGGCTGGAATGCAGTGGTGCGATCTTGGCTCAATGCAGCCTCTGCTTCCCAGGTTTAAGCAATTCTCCCGCCTCAGCCTCCTGAGTAGCTGGGGTTACAGGTGCCTGCCACCATGCCTGGCTAATTGTTATATTTTTAGTAGAGATGGGGTTTCACCATATTGGCTGGGCTGGTCTCGAACTCCTGGCCTCAAATCATCCACCTGCCTCGGCCTCCCAAAGTGTTGGAATTATAGGCGTGAGCCAGTGCGCCCAGCTGGGTTTTACCTTTTTTGTTTGTTTGTTTTTGGAGACAGAGTCTTGCTCTGTCGCCCAGGCTGGAGTACAGTGGTGTGATCTTGGCCCATTGCAGTCTCCGCCTCCCGGTTTCAAGCAATTCTCCTGCCTCAGCCTCCCGAGTAGCTGGAATTACAGGCATGCGCCGCCATGCCCAGCTAATTTTTTGTATTTTTAGTAGAGATGGGGTTTCACCATGTTGGCCAGGATGGGGTTTTACCTTTTTTGAAGTGTATTTTCCATGTAGCCACCTCTCTTGGACTGTCCATGAGGAACACGATGCTGTCCTTGGTGTCTCAGCAGGGCCACTGTGACGCTCTCCTCTTGCAAAGATTTCTGTCCATGATGTCTCAACCATTGGCCTGTTTGGGGTTTTTTCTTCTGCGTTTTAGGGAGAATTGGGGCTCATCCACCCTCACCTTCTCTCCCCCATTGAATTGGTGCATCCTGTTTTGTTAGCACCTGGATTGCCCATGTTCAAGATTCCTTAAGCATCACAGTTTAAGGAAAGAAATGCAGATTATTTAAAATATGTGGGGTGAATGTGCAGGGTGATGATGGACAATGCATGTGTTTAATTCAGGGACTGTTGTATCAGCTGTTTTTGAACCTTAGGAATTCCTTTTTTTTTTTTTTTTTTTTTTTGAGACGGAGTCTCGCTCTGTCGCCCAGGCTGGAGTGCAGTGATGCGATCTTGGTTCACTGCAAGCTCCGCCTCCCGGGTTCACGCCATTCTCCTGCCTCAGCCTCCCGAGTAGCTGGGACTACAGGCACCCGCCACAACGCCCCGCTATCTTTTTTTTTTTTTTTTTTTTTTTGTAGTTTTAGTAGAGACGGGGTTTCACTGTGTTAGCCAGGATGGTCTCGATCTCCTGACCTCATGATCCGCCCGCCTCGGCCTCCCAAAGTGCTGGGATTACAGGTGTGAGCCACCACGCCTGGCCAGGAATTCTTATAGTTGACTGGCATTTACAATTTATTAAGGGACTTACCTTTTAAGTGTATAATCCTGAAAACATCTAAAAAATGAGTGATTTTTGTTATCCAAGTTACTTTGACATCAGCCATTTGCTGTCCCACCCACATAATTTCCCATTATGTTACCTTATTATTGGCTTAGTTAATATGCTTACTAAAGACCTGTATGTGACTTCTCCCATTAAAAGTAAGTGAAGTCTGGGCGCAGTGGCTCATGCCTGTGATCCCAGCACTTTGGGAGACTGAGGTGGGAGGATCCCTTGACTTTGAGACCAGCCTGGGAGAAAAAGTGAGATCTCAAAAACAAAATTAGCCAGACATGGTGGTGCATGCCTGTAGTACCAGCTACTTGGCAGGCTGAGGTGGGCTGATGACTTGAACCCAGGAGTTTATGCTGCAGTGAGCCGAGATTGCATCACTGCACTCCAGTCTGCGGGACAGAGTGACACCTGTCTGTAAAAAAAAAAAAAATTAATTAATTAATTAAAAATAAATAAATAAAAGTAAGTCCAAATGGAGATGGTTGGTGGTGTTGGTTGGATGACGTTGTGAATGTATTTAGCACCGTTAATCTATATACTTAAAAATGGTTAAGATGGTAAATTTTATGTTGTGTGTATTTTACCATAATTAAGAAATAGATTTGGTAGGGCGCTATGGCTCACGCCTGTGATCCCAGCACTTTGGGAAGCTGAGGTGGGTGGATCACCTCAGGTCAGGAGTTGGAGACCAGCCTGGCCAACATGGTGAAACCCTGTGTCTACTAAAAATACAAAAATTAGCTGGGCGGAGTGGCAGGCACCTGTAATCCCAGCTACTCTGGAGGCTGAGGCAGGAAAATTGCTTGAACCCAGGAGGCGGAGGTTGCAGTGAGCTGAGATTGCGCCACTGTACTCCAGCCTGGGTGACAGAATGAGACTCTGTCTCACAAAAAAAAAAAAAAAAAAAAGGGTTTAAAACAAAGTAAGTATATTCAAGGCCAGGTGTAGTGGCTCACACTTGCAATTCTAGCACTTTGGGGTGCTGAGGTGGAGGATTGTTTGAAGCCAGGAGTTCAAGACCAGCCTGGTCAACAGAGAACAGAGTGAGACCACGTCTCAAAAAAAAAAAAAAAAAAAAAAAAAAGATTAACTTTCATTCTGGGATCGTAAGTAGAGACATTGTTTCCCAGACCTGGTACAGATGGAACCTGCCTATATGTCTTCAATGGACATCTTAAGACTTATGTTTTGGACGTATCAGACCTTTGGAATAAAGGAGCTGAGTTGGGAGTGCAGACTCCTCTTCTTCTCCATTTCCCTGTGGCGGGAGATTTTGCTCCCAGCCCCCACTAACTGGTGTGAGATCCTTGATTCGCAAGGCGAGCTGTGCTGTTCAGCCCACAGGTCCTCAGGAATGTCTATATTCAGTGCCACGCAGAATAGTAAGAAGAAACACATGCCACCTCTGTTTCTATGGAGCTTACTTTTTGTTGTTGAGAGGGGGTCTTGCTCTGCCGCCCAGGCTGGAGTGCAGTGGTGCGGTCATGGCACTCATTGCAACCTCTACCTCCTGGGCTCAAGAGATCCTCCCTGCTCAGCCTCCTGCGTAGCTGGGACCACAGATGTGTGCCACCATGTCCAGCTAGTTTTTAAATTTTTTGTAGAGACAGAGTTTCGCCATGTTGCCTAGGCTGGTCTTGAATGCCTGGACTCCAGTGATCCACCTGCGTTGGCCTCCCAAAGTTCTGGGATTACAGACATGCGCCACCGAGCCTGGTCTTGCTTACTTTTTCTTTTTCTGTTTTTTTTTTTTTTTTTTTTTAATTCCTCTTAGCCTATCTTGGGGGAGGCGGGTCAGTGTTATTCAGGTGTACATACAGCAAAATCACCCATTTTAAGTGCACACTGGGAGGAGTCCTTGCCAAATGGATAGGGCTGGGTAACCACCACCACATGGGACATTTGGGAAGCTGATGTTTGAATGTTTTCACACTTATGGATGCATTCATTTACTATGTTTATTATTCTGTGTGATATGCTTTCTGTGTGTTATTTCACTTAAACCCAGTGGGCGTAAAGATTATGGTCCCTATTTTGTAGATGAAGTTTAGAGGGGTTAGGGGGCTTGTCAAGGTAACGCAGCTTTTAACCATGATGGGATGACACCTCTTAAATGAGGCTTAATAGTGAGATGGCTGAGGAAGGAAAAAAATAGGAAGGAGAGAAAGAGAGAAGGAGGGAAGGAGGAAAGTAGGGAGAAGGAAGGAAAGGAGAGAGAAGGAAGAGAGAAAGGTGGAAGGAAAGAAGAGGAAGGAAAGAAGGCAGAAAAGAAGGATGGAAAGAAGGAATGAAAGGAAAGAGATGAAAGGAGGAGGGAAGGGCTGAAGAAATAGGTCTCCTGTTCAGGTGGGTTTATTCCCAAGAAGGACCCAAGATGGAAAGTGTGTATATAAGAACTGTTTTAGGCCAGATGTTGTGGCTCATGTCTGTCATCCCAGCACTTTGAGAGGCTGAGGCAGGAGTTCGAGATCACTTGAGGTCAGGAGTTCGAGACCAGCCTGGTCAACATGGTTAAACCCCATCTCTACTAAAAATACAAAATTAGCTGGCTGTGGTGGCGCATGCTTGTAATCCCAGCTACTTGGGAGGCTGAGGACGGAGGATCGCTTGAATCCAGGAGGTGGAGGTTGCAGCGAGCTGTGATCGTGCCACTGCACTCCAGTCTGGGCCACAGAGCAGGACTCCATCTCACAAAGTAGAAATAAATAAAAAATAAATAAAAACAGAGATGAGGACACAGACACACACAGAGGATGACCCTGTGAGGACACAGGGAGAAGATGGCATCGACAAGCCCAGGAGAGGGGCCTCAGGAGGAACCAGCCTTGCCCACACCTGGGTCTCCGACTTCCAGCCTCCGGGCCTGTGGGAGAAGTTCTCTTTAAGTCCCCCAGTCTGTGTTATGTTATTACAGTAGTTCTAGCAAAGTACTTTATTTACATAGAAGTCTGCCAGAATTATGAGCCCTGAAACCCTTTCCCAGGATGAACCGAGGTCAGAGTGTAATTAATAGGTACTTTTTTTTCATTTACTTTTAGCCACTGGATTTTTTTTTCAACAAAGAGTAGCGAATACTGCAGAAGCTGAATGAGATGACAGCTTAAGTGAGATCTTTATGCACCTCAGAATATTTATACTGATTAAAAGAAATAACCAACACTTGATAGAGGGAAAGATTGAGACCCAGAAAGTAATCTCTCCCTGTGACCACTCCTACCAAATTCTTGCTTAACTACCTTGTTGTTTTTTGTTTGTTTTTGCTTTTTTGAGACAGAGTCTCGCTCTGTTGCCCAGGCTGGAGTGCAGTGGCGCAATCTTGGCTCACTGCAACCTCCACCTCCCAGGTTCAAGCGATTCTCCTGTCTCAGCCTCCTGAGTAGCTGGGAATACAGGTGCATGCCACCACACCTGGCTAATTTTTGTATTTTTAGTAGAGATGGGTTTTACCATGGTGGTCAGGCTGATCTTGAACTCCTGACCTTGTGATCCACCTGCCTCGACCTCTCAAAGTGCTGGGATTACAGATGTGAGCCACTGCGCCTGGCCAACTACCTTGTTTTTATTGGATGAAGATGTGGTTCTTACCTCAGTAAAGATTATGAAGGGATTTATATACAAATGACTAAAATATCAGTTGTTAGTTTCCTATTTGTTTTTGTTGTTGTTTTTTTGTTTTGAGACAGGGACTTGCTGTGTTGCCCAGGCTGGAATGCAGTGATGCGATCATAGCTCACTGCAGCCTCGGCCTCCCAGGCTCAGGCAGTCCTCCCACCTCAGCCTCCCAAGTAGCTGGGACTACGGCTGTGCACCACCACACCTGGGTAATTTTTTATGTTTATTTTTATAGCTGGCATCTCGCTGTGTTGCCCAGGCGGGTCTTGAACTCCTGGCCTCAAGTGATCCCACCATCTTGGCCTCCCAAAGTGCTGGAATTACAAGCGTGAACCGCCCCGCCCAGCCTAGTTTACAATTTGAACTTGGTTTTTCATCTCGGCTCCTTTGAAGACTTCTGTCTTCTCCCATGTTTGGGGCGGCTCTGCCTTGTGGACATTCCTTAGCGATCGGCCTGGGAAGGCTCAGACATGTCTAGGCTGCCTTCGTAGGAATAGGGATTAGTAGCTCCTTAGCCCCTTTCTTTCCTGGGTTGTTGCTGTTTGCTGAGGTCTGCACAGTTCAGACCACCCTGGAAGCCTCTCTCAGGTTCTCAGAGACAGTGGAATTATACCTTTGACTCTGAGCTCGCAGCATTGCTAGGGAATGTACTTGGCTGAATTTGGCACTGATTGGTTGAATTTGTACCCCCTGGGCGTATTTGCTTTGGTAACAGATACCACAGACTGGGTGCCTTGAAATAACAGAAGTTAATTGTCTCACAATCCTGGAGACCACAAATCTAAAGTCCAGATGCGGGCAGGGCTGCGCTCCCTCTGGAGCCTCTAGGGGAGGCTCCTTCCTGTCCCTCCCAGCTCCTGGGGGCGCCAGGCATCCGTAGGCTTGGGGCCGTGATGTGGTATCTGCCTCCGTCTCCATATGGCCTTCTCCTCTGTGTTTGTGTCTTCTCTTCTGTCTCTTACAGGAACACCTGTCACTGTGTTTAGGGTCCACTCCAATCTTAGATGACCTCACCTACCTTGAGATCCTTGACTTAATTACATCTGCAAAGACGCTTTTTCCAAATGAGGTCTCATTTACAGGTTCTGTGGGTCAGGACATGACATATCTTTCTGGGAGACCATAGTTCAGTCCACTACAATTGTATCCAGTTCTTTCTGGAGGCTCCAGGGGAGGCTCCTTCCTGCCTCTCCCAGCTCCTGGGGGCTCCAAGTGTCCCTGGGCTTGTGGCTGCATCACTGTACTCTCTGCCTCTTTCTCCACGTGGCCTTCCCTCTGCGTCTGTGTCTCCTTATTAGTTCACCACTCATATTGGACTGCCTTTAGGATGACTTCACCTTAATGTATATATTTTTTTATTTCATTTTTTAAAAAAGTGGAGATGAGGTCTTGCTGTGTTGCGCAGGCTGGTCTCAAACTCCTGTGCTGGGATTACAGGTGTGAGCCACTGTGCCCAGCCTTTGTGTGTATCCTAATTACATCTGCAAAGACCCTATTTCCAAATAAGGTCCCATTCACAGGTACCAAGGATTAGGACGTCAATGTGTCTTTTCCAGGGCACCCAATTCAACCTACACAAAGTGGGGAGAGGGGAGATTGGCTGTATTTAGGTGACGCATGAAAGGCTGAGCTAGCTGTGGGGTGTTGCTCTTGCAGCACAGAGGAAGAACTGGGCTCAGATGGTGTCAGCTGTTAGTGTCTGAGATCGTCCGTGAATCTACTCTCAGGAGTGTTCTGTAGCGAGACACAGTCCTTCTCTGTACCCTCCTGACCCCGTCCCATCTACCCACGGACCCCAAGGGAAAGTACTCAGGGTTGGTTGGTTTCTTTTCCCTTTTGTGACCGCGTGAAATTCCATGTCACAGTCCCTGTGTTTATTCCATACAGATCCGCTGAAGTGTTTTGAGTTCTAGCAAAATTTAAAAATATAACCAAAAGAAACTTAAATCCATGTCTCTCCTCTTTCTGGGCACTTTAGTATGAATGGGCTTCGTGATGATTAACACGGTGGCCTGCTGTCTTCCCTTCTGTCTCTGCTGGCCATCTCTTTCCTTCCCTCCGAAGTCACAGGCAAGAGGGATTTCGGGTTTGCTGGACTTAAGGAAGAGAGGAAAAGACCATCTCTTTTCACAGTGAGAAATGTGTTTTCTGCTTTCTCATACCTCACTTTGTACATTTAAAAAATTATTTATTTCTCTTTAGATTTTTGAACCAAGAGAGATATATTTGTTATTATTTTTATATTTTTTTGAGACAAAATGTCCCTCTGTTGCCCAGGCTGCAGTGCAATGGTGCGATCTCAGGTCTCTGCAACCTCCTGCTCCCCGGTTCAAGACATTCTCGTGCCTTTGGAGTAGCTGGGATTACAGGTACCCGCCACCACGCTTGGCTAATTTTTTTGTATTTTTAGTAGAGACTGGGGTCTCACTGTGTTGCCCAGGCTGATCTCAAGCTCCTGGGCTCAAGCAATCCTCCCATGTTGGCCTCCCAAAGCACTGGGATTATAGGTGTGAGCTACTGTGCCTGGCCTCTTTATTTTCTAAGTAGAGACAGGGTCTCGCTATGTTGCCCTGGCTGGTCTCAACCTCCTGGACTCAAGCAATCCTCCTGCCTCGGCCTCTTGAGCGACTGGGACTCCAGGTGCACACTACCATGCCTGGCTAATTTTTGTATTTTTTTTGTAGAGATAGGGGTCTCACCATGTTGCCCAGGCTAGTCTGGAATTCCTGGGCTCAAACAGTCCTCTTACCTCAGCCTCCCAGTGTGCTGGGATTACAGGTGTGCACCACTGTGCCTGGTCTTATTTATTATTTATTTATTTATTTATTTATTTATTTATTTATTTATTTATGGAGGCAGGGTTTCACTCTGTTGCCCAGACTGCAGTGCAGTGGCAACCATAGCTCACTGCAGCCTCGACCTACCGGGCTCAAGCGATCCTCCCACTTCAGCCTCCCCAGTAGCTGGGACTATAGGAGGGTACCATGACTCCTGGCTGATTTCTTTTAACGGAGATGAGATATCTTTGTTTTTGTAGGCAAGGGGCTCTCGCTGTGTTGCCCAAGCTGGTCAAGACCTCCTGGCCTCAAGATATCCTCTTGCCTCGGCCTCCCAAAGTGTTGGGATTACAGTTGTGAGCTACGGTGCCCGGCTATAGCTTCTCCCTGCTCCCCCAGCCCCCAGTTGTGAGTCTTCACTAACAAGGGAATCTTTCAGCTTTTTCCATGGTCATGGTGATTCACCTAATATTTTAGTTCTGCTGAGTTGTGTAAACATTCGGGATAAAGGCTCTCATTTTTGGTGACCGTCGTGTGTATGTGTATGTTTGCAGTTACACATGCCTGTATTTGGATGGAGCTCGGAAGATGCCCATGGCATTTTTCTGAGAAAGTTGAAGTTGATGATGTTCGCTCGTTATTCGATTGTGGAGATCGTCTCTCTCCTTCTTCCCATCCCTCCAGACAGAAAGCTGGGATGTGGCCAGGTGCGGTGGCTCATGCCTGTACTCCTAGCACTTTGGGAGGCCAAGGCGAGTGGATCACTTGAGGTCAGGAGTTCGAGACCAGCCTGGCCAACATGGTGAAACCCTGTCACTACTAAAAATACAAAAATTAGCCAGGTGTGGTGGCGGGTGCCTATAATCCCAGCTACTTTGGAGGCTGAGGCAGGAGAATCGCTTGAACCCAGGAGGCAGAGGTTGCAGTGAACCGAGATTGCGCCAGTGCACTCCAGCCTGGGTGACAGAGTGAGACTCTGTAACAACAACAACAACAACGACAACAGGCCAGGACAACAACAACAACAACAACAACAACAACGACAACAGGCCAGGATGTGTTTGTGTGTGAGTTGGACCCAAGGGCTTGGAAAGGATGGATGGGGTAGGGGACGAGGGATAGATGGATGAGGGAATGCAGAGAGAGTGGTCACACTGTCACACTGTCAGAGGCTTTCACAAAGCAGGACGTTCTCCAGTGGGAGAGAGGAGACCCGAGTCCACCCCTCATTAATGTTTACAGATCAGAATTGCGCACACAGAATGGCCCATAAATCTGACCCAGCTTCCGTGTCTGGCACTTGGCTGGAGAAACAACTCTTTGAATGTTGGAGGAAAAGCCCACTGCATTGCACCTGCTGTAAAAAGGCTGTGCCCACCTTAAAAGTAGCCACACCTTCCCGAGATTGTCATGGTCCTTCTAAGTCTCTGAAATGTATAGATCAGGTACATTTGGGAATTTGGGGATTTTTCTAAATTTGGGATGAGAATGGGTGCATTCTGCATTTTAAATTATACAACACCCTCAGCAGAGTCTGGGCTGGATGTTGTTATCAAGACGAGAATATTTCTATAGTGAAATAGGTAGATATTCACCCCCAAGGAGGATCAAGCCTGAATAGTCTAATGTTAGGCGAGGTCCAGTTTTGTGGCCAAGTGTGTTGATGAAGACACTTTGAGTATTCAGAGCCTTTAGCTTTAGCCACTGTGGCTAAGGGATTGTAGAAGCCATACTTAAGCTTTCCCCTTAAAGTTTTGACTTTAATCTCCACATTGCAGCCATGCAAAAGAACAGAATCGTGTCCTTTGCAGCAACGTGGATGCAGCTGGAGGCTACTATCCTAAACAAATTCATGCAAAAAATCGACAGCCAGATAGTGCATGTTCTCACTTATAAGTGGGATCTAAACATCGAGTACTTCATGGACACAAAGATGGGAACAATAAACACTGGGGATTCCAAAAAGGGGAAGGGAGGGAGTGGGGAAAAGACTGAAAAACTTCCTATTGGAAACTGTTTACTACTTGGGTGACGGGATCGTTAGAAGCCGAAACCTCAGCATCATGCAATATACCCACGTAACGAACCTGCACATGGACCCCCTGAATCTAAAATTAAAAGAAAAGACATAAACTCCACATCAGATTTCCCTCGTGTGTAACACTACTACTTAGCTTGGAGAGAGATGGAGGGGATCTCTAGGGTGGGGAATGGACCACTTACCTTCAAGATTTCTCTTATCAGGAAGGAAAGATCTGACCTACCTAGAAACACTTGAAAAGACTATTTTATTATGTCTTATTGGGCAAAGCTGGGTCAGATGGCCACCCTTAGCTGCAGAGAAGGCTAAAAATAGACATTTTCTACTCAAGTGGGATAATGGTAACTGGGGAATGTGCACTGGAGAGCCTCCGAACACCAAGCAGGGAAAATCTACCAGCACCATTAAATGTTCCCTTTGTCTTCTGTGCACTTAAGCTGATAAACCTTTAACATTACAGCATGCCACTTCTGTCTGCTTTGAATAAGGTTGTTTACCGACATACTTCTGCAGTCTGATTGTGGCGTTGACGGGACTGACCACATCTCCCAGGGTAGTGCAAAGATCCGCTGTAGTGCATAAGTAACGTGTTTTGAGTTTTGTATGTTTATAACTCACACAGCTCAGAGAAAGGTTTAAAGAAGTCACAGAAGCGTGAAAAAATCTGTTGAGTCATAGCTGTTGTTCTTAAAGTAGGCATGGAGAATTCTCTCTGTTGAGGGTCAAATACAAGTGCTAAGAAGACAGAATGTTATGCAATAAACACAGCCAAGTAATAAATGGGTTCCTTGGAGTGGGTGATAGAGAAAGGTAAGTAAGGAGGAAGGAACCAGACAGAGGAAGAAAAGTCAGGGACCATATTCATTGCATTATTAGAATTTTAAGGTGTGGCAAGAATTTAATGTTTCCCAGTAATCTGTATGTTCTGTTGGAAAGAAGAGCAACAGGAGACTAAAAGGTTACTCTGTTGCCCATTTCATAGGTCCAATCCCAGGCAAAGCTTGGGTTGGATGCCAGTGTTCCTGATTCCTAATTGTGTTTTATCCAGTTGAAACATCAGTGGCCATAGTCAAACACCTAAACTGGATCAGTTCACAGTCCTCAAAGCCCTTCTCCTACTTCCTGTCTTTGACCTCATTCCACCTAATTTTGTCCACACCATGTCGTACTGTAATAAAACCTATTTTATTTCCAAATTAACTAAGAGAATATACTTTAAAAAGTGTTACTATCTCGTTGTTTACTTCTTTTTAAAAAGAAGTATTTAACACTTGTCAGCTATTGACGTTGTTTACTTCTTACACTTTTTCTTTATCTTGTAGTTCACTTTCTATTTCTGCCATAATAAAATATTCATTATCGGAGACTTCACTTAAAAGCAAAGGTTACTTCTTCTCCTCCCTTCCCAGTCTGCCCTAAGCTAGTAAATTCATCATTCGTTAGCTCATATATTTTACAACATGGGGATTTTAGTTTACAGCAAATACTCTTAAGTAAAATTGGTAGCTTAAGTACAACTTTTTCTTTTCATGTTACCATGTGCAATCAATGGCATTCCGGACTCTTGGAAGGAAGTCCATTGTATGGTTGTGGTCTTTTTTTTTTCTTCTCAAGCCAGTCAAAAATACCCAGTCACAATTTAAAAAATTATCCGCCCTTGATGGTGCATGCCTGTAGTCCCAACTATTTGGGCAGAGGTGGGAGGATCACTTGAGCCTGGCAGGTCAGCACTGCAGTGAGCTATAACTGTGCCACTGCACTCCAGCCTGGGCAACAGAGAGAGACCCTGTCTCCAAAAAAAAAAAAAAGACAAAACAATGTAACGTGATCTACCCTCTAAGCAAATTTTCGTATATACAATTTCACTATTGTATGTGTAAGATTTTTATATACAAAAATTTCATATATCAGTTCAGTATTGTTAACTATATGAACTGGGTGTATGGTAAATCTCCATGGTTTATTTATCTTGTTCAACTAAAACTTTGTATCCTTTGACCAATATATTTCCCCTTCCCCCTCAAGCCCTGTCCTCTGATAACTACCTCTCTACTCTCTGCTTCTATGAGTTTGACTATTTTAGATTCTGCATTAGTCCATTCTCACGCTGCTCATAAAGACATACCTGAGACTGCTTAATTTATAAAGGAAAGAGGTTTAATGGACTCACAGTTCTACATGGCTGCGGAGGTCCCACAGTCATGGTGGAAGGTAAAAGGAGGAGCAGAGTCACATCTTACATGGCAGCAGGCAAGAAGAGAGCGCGAGCAGGGGAACTCCCATTTATTAAAACATCTGATCTCGTGAGACTTATTCACTATGGGAAAAACCCACCCCCATGATTCAGTTACCTCCCACCTGGTCTCTCCCATGACTCGTAGGGATTATGGGAGCCACAATTCAAGATCAGACTTGGGTGGGGACACAGCCAAACCATGTCAGATTCCTTGTATAAGTGAGATCATGCGATATTTAATATTTGTTTTTCTGTGCCTAGCTTATTTCACTGAACATAAAGGCCTCCAATTCCATCCATGTTGCCGCAAATGACAGAGTTTCCTTCTTTTTTAGGGCTGAATGGTATTCCATCGTGTATATGTACCATGTTTTCTATATCCATCTGCCCTTGGACGGACACTGAGGTGGTTTCCATGTCTTGGCTGTTGTGCATAGTGCTGCCATAAACATAGCAGTGCAGGTGTCTGGAAGATCCTGGTTTTCTTGAGTTTTGCGATCTAGCATAAAGCAGGCACAGGAGTATCAGCAAATGAATGGATAGGTAAATGGATCAATATTGATTAGTGAGCTTTGCTCGTCAACAGATGCTGGTTCCTCAGAAGGATACACTTCCAAACCGTCCTTTGTCTGAATGTCAGTTTCTGAGAAGCCTGCTCTGCTGTCTGGGGTGAATGTGATCACATAATATGGGAGGGCAGTTTTGTTTTAGTTGCTCATCTCTGTCGGAAGCTGTGGATGGGTTGTTTAAAAATATTGCTGAGGAATGACTTGCATGTCAGTAAGGGGCTGCTAACGCTGGGATCAAGGTAGATCAAAGGCAATTTAGGGATACTCTAGAAATCCTGCATCAGTCGCAGTGGCTCATGCCTGTAGTCCCAGCACTTTGGAAGGCCGAAGCAGGAGGATCGCTTGAGCCCAGGAGTTCAAGGCTAGCCTGAGCAACGTAGTGTGACCCCCTCTCTACAAAAAGTACAAAAATTAACCGGGTAGGCTGAGGCGGGAAGATTGCTTGAGCCCAAGAGGTGGAGGCTGCAGTGAGCTGTGATGGCGCCACTGCACTCCAGCTTGGGCGACAGAGCAAACTCATTTGTTCCCAACCCAAGAACATTTATGTTACGTGAAGAATATTTCAATATGTGCGTGAACACATGCACACCTTGTGAGATCAGTGTATTACAGGAAGAAGAGGAGGATGAAGAGGAAGAAGAGGAGAAGGAGGAGGAGATAGAAGGAGGAGGAACAAGCAAAGCTTGTTTAGAGATTCTGATTTTCTCTTATATCTCATTGACTATTAGATTTCTTCATTTAGATGCACCCCAGTGAGAGGAGGAAGTAGAGGAGGAGGAGATGGAGGAGGAGGAAGAAGTAGAAAAGAAAAGGAAATAGAGGAGAGGAGGAGGAGGAGGTGAAAGAGAAGGAGGAGAAGATTGAGGAAGAGAAAAAAGAGAAGGAAGAGGTAGAGGAGGGGAAGGAGGAGAAGAGAGTGTTTGGATTGAAACTGTCCCAGCAGAATACTGTAGAGCTGTTGGTTTTCTCTGGTATTTGTAGTGGTTGCCGTTGTTGTTGTTGTTTTCTGTTGTGGGCACCTACAGCACTTCATCCCAATCCACGGCAGATTGTAGAATACGGACTCTGTGCTTTGAGCAAGCCTTCGTGTGCGTTAAGGAAACAGCCGTGTTGAGGAGGGCTGTGTTTTACACCCTGTCTGGATTTCTGATGAAACCAGAGAGCCTGAAGAGAAAAAGGCATGTTGCACAAGTCCATTTACTGTTACTCCAATGCGTCTCCATGTGGGTGTGTGGGGCGTGTGGGTGTGCTGTCTGCAAAGACTGATCTGCAGATATTGTGGCCAGTTTGTCTCCAAATTGAAGAACCATTCAGAGGCAGATGGCTCTCTCTGTTTCCCTGTCTCCCTCTTTCTCTCTCTGCAATTTCTGTATTCAGTGGAAAATTCCAGGTGAGCGCCTCTCACTAAATGCCATCAGCCCACGTGTGCCGTGACACTCAGTCTCTGAAAGTTTCGCTTGGGGTCTGTGTTTGCTGTCCTGGTGCAGCCCCCCGCTGATTGCGTGGCTGCGGTGGTTTCTCCCTTTGCCAGGAGACTTAATGGCTCTGTCGATTTCTTCTCTCTCTAGGCACTGGGACGTTCGGGCGGGTGCACCTGGTGAAGGAGAAGACAGCCAAGCATTTCTTCGCTCTCAAGGTGATGAGCATTCCCGATGTCATCCGCCTGAAGCAGGAGCAGCACGTGCACAATGAGAAGTCTGTCCTGAAGGAAGTCAGTCACCCGTTTCTCATCAGGCTGTGAGTCCCCTCCTGAGGCCTCTCCCCACACACCCTCCCTAGGCCCCTGTGTGTCTCTTCTTGTAAGAAGCAGGGTGGGCCGAGACCGTGGCCTGCGTGCAAAGCCTCAGGCCACAGCAGTCTCCACCTGTCAGGTCTTATCAGCCTCTGATCTCGGAGCTGGAAAACCTCCAGGGCTCCTGACCTCCATGGCTGACCAGGTCCAAAAAGAAATGCTCTGTGTTCAGAAGTCCATGCCCAAGGCCCCTAGTCCTCTCCTGGGTGAGCCAAGTATCTCTGCCTGGAAAAGGATGCAAGAATCTTTGTCTCCTCACCTCCTTGGGTTCTGCTTCTATAGCTCTCTGGAGAACTGGTTAAGTTGATTTTTAAGGGACCACAGTCTTTTGGATGGGGCTGGGCTTCAGGTTTCGTGGGTTTCTGGTTGACTGTGGATGAGAGATACCCCATTTAGATGCAGCCCACACCCTTCCAGCTGATGGTACACAACAGTCTTATGTCCTAGGGTAGGTGTGTGAGTCCATTCGGGCTGCTATAACAAAGGATCTTAGACTCGGTAATTTACAAATAACAGACATTTGCTTCATGGTTCTGGAGGCTGGAAAGTCCAAGATCAAGACATGGCAGATTCAGTGTCTGGTGAGGACCCGCTCCCTGGTTCATAGATGGTGCCTTTTTGCTGTGTCCTCATATGGTGGAAGGGGCGAGGGATCTCTCTGGGGTCCCTTTTATAAGGGCACTCATCCCATTCATGAGACTCCACCCTCATGACCTCCCAAAGGACCCACCATCTAACACCATCACCGTGGCAGTGAGGATCCAACATAGGGATTTGGGAGGACACAAGATATTCAGACCATTCCAGCAGCGTAATTCCGTTTCCAGCCAGGTGTCTTAGACAAGGATGTCCTGCGTGTCTCTCCTTTCCCTCCATGGGTGCCTTCCATCCAATTCCCCAAGTCTTCCCTCTGCCGTCTTATTGCCACGCCTCTCCTGTCCACCTATCCATCTTCTGCTTTATCTGGGTCCCGTCTCTCTGCCCTGATTTTCTGTACTGGCGTCCCTCCTACCTGATCTTTCTCTCCCAGCCTTGCTCCCCTTGAAGACATTCCTCACTTTATAGCCTCACTAGTCCTCCCAGGTACCTCTGCAGTGACCTGCCTCTCTCTGGTCATTCTCAGGGAACTCCTGAAGTATCCCATATAAAGCCCCAGCAATGCGGCATCCTCCTACCAATATCCTCATGGACTGGCCTCCTGCCAGCACCTCCCTGCAGGAGAAGGTAGAAGGTGCTGTTCACCCACTCACTCCGGTGCTTCTCCCAGGCCACCCTTCATTGACCGGCCTCTTTCTTTGCTCTCATCATTGTCCTTCACTTCCCCCATCTAAGAAACACCTACTTGTTTTCCCTCATTCACCTGCTGTCCCCGGGACACAGGGTGCCTCCCATCATATTATTGAAGCACCTTGTGTGTACCGGAACAAGTGCACCTGCCTTCTCCTCTGGACCCAGTGCTGCCTGAGCTTCGAACAAAATCATATGCAGAGGATGGGCATGGTGGCTCATACCTGTAATCCCAGCACTTTGGGAGGCCGAGGCAGGTGGATCACCTGAGGTCAGGAGTTCAGACTAGCCTGGCCAACACGGTGAAAACCCATCTCTGCTAAAAATACAAAAATTAGCTGGGTGTGGTGGTGCACACCTGTATTCCCAGCTATTCAGGAGGCAGAAGCAGGAGAATCGCTTGAACCCGGGAGGCTGAGGTTGCAGTGAGCCGAGATCATGCCACTGCATGCCAGCCTGGGTGACAAGAGTGAGACTCTGTTTCACAAAAACAAAGGAGTTCTTTTGAAGGCTGGGCTTGCAGGTGGGACCCTTCCCTTTCTCGTTTGCTTTGTTGCATTTTTCTGTGGCTTGCAGGTGTCCTAAGCATGATACTGTGGGGTGTGCCTGAAATCTTGGGTGAGGGGCTCCAGTTCTGGGGATTCCACCCTGTTGAAGGTCGAATTGTGTCTCCTGAAAAGATATGTTGAAATCCTCACCCCGACTCCTGTGAATGAAATTGGAATGCTATTTGGAAATAGGGTCTTTGCAGATGTAATTAAAATGCAAGTGGCCAGGCACAGTGGCTCATGCCTGTAACTGTAGCACTTTGGGAGGCTGAGGTGGAAGGATCACTTGAGCCCAGGAGTTTGAGACCAGCCTGGGCAACGTAGCAAGACTCAGTTTCTACAGAAGATTAAACAATTATTCAGGTGTGGTGGTGCACACCTGTGCTCCCAGCTACTAGGAAGGATGAGGCAAGAGGATTGCTTAAGGCCAAGAGCTCGAGGCTGCATTGAGCTGTGATGCCACCACTGCACTCAAGACCCTGTTTATAAAAACAAAACAAAAAAAATAAAAATGAAATGCAAGTAGGATGGACTGATTCTGCTGTACGGTGTGCTTTTAACCTTGTGTGACTGGTGTCCTTACGAGAAAAGGAAGGAGACACAGACACAGAGACGGCCGAACACCGAGAGGAGGACACCTTGTGAGGATAGAATTAGAGGTTGGAGGAATGGTGCATCTCCAAGCCAGGGGACTCCAAGGATTGCCGGCTACTCCCAGAACCTGGGAGAGAGGCCAGGGACAGATTCTCCATCAGAGCCTGCAGAAGAACCAACCCCACCAACACCATCATGCTGAACTTTGGATTTGGGGCTCCAAAGTCATGAGAGAATACCTTTCTTTTCTTTCTTCCTTTCCTTTTCCTTTTCCTTTTTTTTTTTTTTTTTGAGACAGAGTCTTGCCCTGTCACCCAGGCTGGAGTGCAATGGTGCAATCTCGGCTCACTGCAGCCTCCACCTCCCAAGTTCCAGCGATTCTCCTGCCTCAGCCTCCCGAGTAGCTGGGACTACAGGCCCGCACCACAATGCCCAGCTCACTTTTGTATTTTTAGTGGAGACAGGGTTTCACTATTCTTTCTTTCTCTTTTCTATTCTTTTTTTTCTTTTCTTCCCTCCCTCCCTCCCTCCCTTCTTTCTCTTTCTCTCTCCTCTCCTCTCCTCTCCTCTCCTCTCCTCTCCTCTCCTCTCCTCTCCTCTCCTCTCTTCTCTCTCTCTCTCTCCTTTTCTCTCTCTTTCTTTCCCTCCCTTCTTCCCTTCCTTTCTTCATTTCTCTTTCTTTCTTGATGGGGTCTCACTCCTTCTTGCCCAGGCTGGAATTCAGTGGCACAGTCATGGACCACTGCAGCCTCTACCGCCTCCCAACTAGCTGAGACTACAGGTATGTGCCCCCACGCCTGACTAACTTTTAAAAGTTTTTGTAGGATGAGGTCTTGCTGTGTTGCCCAGGCTGGTCTCAAACTCTTGGCCTGAATCTCTCCTCCTGCCTCAACCTCCCAAAGTGCTGGGATTGCAGGTGTCAGCCACTGTACCTGGACTGAGAATGCATGTCTGTTGTCTGCCGCATCCCCCCACCCCAACCCTCAGTTTGTGGTACTTTGTTAATGATAGCCCTGAGGAACTCACACACACCCCCTGCGCCTCCTGGAGCAGGACAGCAGCCTAGGCGATGGGCTCCTGAGTACTCTACAGTTCGCAAATCTAAAATCCCACAGAAGAACCGCAGGGACACGAGAGTGGGTGGGGTGTGCAAGTGAGAGAATTCCCCAGGACGGAATTCTTGAACTCCCGCAAGTTAAAAAATAGGGAGGAGCTTGCAGAACAGAGCTTTAGTTAGATAGTGCTCCTTTCTTCAAGCCGGGATAGCTCACGACTGTTTTCCTTAGCAGATAAGGTGGATTCCTGCAGGGACATGGATTCTGATTTTGATGTTCCCTACTTTCAATTAAGGAACAAAGTCATTTACGTTTCTTAAGTCTCATATAAAGCCCTAGAAACTTTAGAAATTCTGTCCAAAGTTACCTATGTTGGTTTATTTTTATCTTTTATATATAAAAAAAGTATATATATATAGATTTAAATTTAGAGACAGGGTTTTGCTCTGTGGCCCATCTTGGAGTGCAGTGGCGCAATCACGGCTCACTGCAGCCCCAACCTCCCGGGCTTAAGCCATCCTCCTGCCTTAGCCTGCAGAGTAGCTGGGACTATAGGCACCCACCACTACACCCTGCTAATGTTTTTATTTTTAATTTTTAAAAAATATATGTATATGTTTTTCACAATCTCTTTGGTGAAGATAATGTTTTTGTTTGTTTTCTATGAACAGGGTCTTGCTATGTTGCCCGGGTTGGTCTTGAACTTTAGGCTGCAAGCAATCCACTTGCCTTGGCCTCCTGGCATGCTGGGATTACAGATGTGCACCACCACACCTGCCCCATTTTAAAATTTTCTGTAGAGACGGGGTCTCACTTTGCTGCCCAGGCTGGTCTCAAACTCCTGGGCTCAAATGATCTTCCCACCTCGGCCTCCCAACATGCTGAGATTACAGATGCGAGCCACCGTGCCTGGCCTATTTCAGTCTTTTAAGGAGTGAAATTTCTCTGCACCATGATAGCTTTTGAAGAGGACATTTTGGATGCTTCATGAATTGTCCTTTGCCTGTACAGCTCACCGGCTCCTCTGAGTGCTGGTTATAGTCGAATGTGAGCTGTTATTTGTATGTCAGGTCCGCCTGGTGGTGTTGCCAAAAAGCATGAATTTTTCCTCATCATTTAAAGTCTACGTGGAATTTAAGGCCACTGTTGATATTATTCTTGGGAAGATTTTATTCAGTGTTTTGGGAAAACGTGGCAGGAACTCATTTCAGAATTCTCTGATTTGGGGCTGAGCTCAGTGGCTCACACCTGTAATCCCTGCGTTTTTGGAGGCCAAGGCGGGAGGATCACTTGAGACCAGGAGTTCCAGACCAGCCTGGGCAACATAGTGAGATCTTGTCTCTTAAGGAAAAAAAATAAAAAGAAAATTCTAGCCTGGCCAATGTGGGGAAACCCTGTCTCTACTAAAAATACAAAAATTAACTGGGCATGGTGGCGCACGTCTATAACCCAGCTACTTGGGAGGCCGGGACACTAGAATCTCTTGAGCCTGGGAGGCAGAGTTTGCAGTGAGCCAAGATCGTGCCACTGCACTCCAGCCTGGGTGACAGAGCGAGACTTCGTCTCAACAACAAAACAAAACAAAACAAAGCAAAACATTTCTTTGATTTTGAAATAGTGCAGAAAACAAGGCAGGCCCTGAAGTCCACAGCTCTTGTGAAAAGTTTTGGATCTAGAGAAATGATTGTCAACAATGAGCCTTTAAAGACTTAATGGTGATAGCAGTTTACAGGTGACTTTTCCCAAAAAATTACAGAAAATGAGTTTGCCACTTGGGCATGTTGACTCACACTTATAATCCCAGCATTTTAGGAAGCTGAGGTGGGAGTGTCCCTTGCGCCCAGAAGTTTGAGACCAGCCTGGGCAACATGGCAAGACCCTGTCTCTACAAAAAATACAAGAATTAGCTGGGTGTGGTGGGGGTGCCTGTAGTCCCCGCTACTCAGGAAGCTGAGGTGGGAGGATCACTTGAGCCTGGGAGGCGGAGGTTGCAGTGAGCCGAGATTGTGCCACTGTACTCCAGCCTGGGGGACAGAGAAAAGACCCTGTCTCAAAAAAGAATCCAAAAAACAATATGGACTTGGAGAGGGTGATGTAACTTAGCCCATGAGACCTCCTTAGTGACTTACTGAGAATTGATCTTTCAGTGCCCTGCAGTATTATGATAACCTGCTATAGCATTTTGCTTTTTCTGTGCATTAACACTTCAGGGACCAAGTGGCTTTAAGAACTGGATTAAAGTTGATCCAGTGCATTCAGGCACTTGGCATTCCCTGTATATAACACGAGAGAGCACGCTGGGTCTGGCCAGCCCCATGGATAAGATGCTGGAGGGTGTCCAACGTTGCATAATGAGGAGCATGTCTTAGAGGAGAATCCTAGATCCTCTGTGAAGAATGAATTTCATCCTCCCAGCTGTGCAGCTTCTCTTCTAAATGTAAGTTGCCTTGCTCAACATCTGCTTTCCATACTGGCAGTTTTAGGCCTTGGACTTCTTGATGAAAGTATAAAACAAGGACTTTAAGTGGAGGTGCCTCACCATTGTGGCTGGAGGAGTCTCTGGGGTGGGGCCATCCTGCACACTGCAGGGTGTTGGGGAGTGTCCCTGGGCTCCACCCACCAGGGGCCAGGAGCAGCAACCTCAGTTATGAAAAGCAGACATGTCTCCATACGTAACCAAGTGTTCCTTCAGGGAGGGAGGGCAAAGTTTTCTCCACCAGTGAACCACTGTGATGGCAGACTACCGACAGAGATGATGGATACGATAGGTAAGCATATGTTGAGATGGATAGGTGATAGGTAATAGATATTAAGATAGGTGTAAGTGATGGGTGATTGATAGGTGAACAGATAGATGATGGGGAGCTAATAGATGATATTAAGATAGGTGATAGTAGATATTAATAGAGGCAGTTATAGATGATAGATGATAGATACTGAGATGGGTAGGTGATTGATTGATAGATTAATGACTGATTGCATATAGACAGAGCTCTCATGCTAAAAGAGAGTTTCTCAGCCTCAGCAGTGCTGACACATGGGGCAGGATCATGGAGGACTGTGTAGTGGGGCATCCGGTGCACTGTAGGGTGTTGAGCAGCGTCCCTGGACTCCACCCAGCAGATGCCAAGAGCACCAATCCCATCTGTGACGAGTGTCTAAAGACGTCTCTAGATACTGCTAAGTTTCCCTTATGGGGGGACAAAAAGTTATCCCCGGTTGTGAACCACTCTGACAGATCGTTGATAGATGGATGGATGGATGGATGAATGGATGGATGGATGGATAGAGATCAGTATTGAGACAGATATTTGATAGATGACAGATATTGAGGTAGATGATAGCTATAGATTATAGGTGATTGATAGATATTGAGATTGGTGATTGATAGATGATAGCTATAGATGATAGCTGATTGATAGATAACTGGTAGCTATACATGGTAGATGGTTGATAGATATTGAGATAGATAGGTAATTGATTGATAGATTGATGATGGAACATATTAGTAGAGTTTCTCAACCTCAGCACTGCTGACATTTGGGGCTGGAGGATTCTCTGTGGTGGGGCCATCCTGTGCGCTGTAGGGTGCTGAGCCGTGTCTCTGGACTCCACCCACCAGATGCCTCTAGCACCCCCACTCCAGTGTGACAGCCAAAGATGTCTCCAGACATTGTCCTGTGTTTATTGTCGGGAGCAGAATCAGCCCCGTTGACACCCACTGTAGCGAATGCACAGACAGATAACTACCTGTGCGTGTGGAATCCCTTTCTCTCTTTTCTGCCCCAGCCCCTGAGCCTGTAGCCCCACTCTTCTGTCATGATTGATTGGCTTATGGGCCAAACTGTGGTTCCAGTGCCGTATTATCTATGGCACAGCAGCTGAGCCAAGCCAGTGAGTTTGGTCTGTGGTTGCAGGGCTTAGCCAGCTTTCTTCTACAGAACTTGGAAGGGAGGAGGTCTCTCCACTCCGGGCCACATCCTTCTAGTTCCTGGACGACCGCTCGCTTCTCCATGGAGAGGAGTTCATGCCAGCACCTCTTCTTCAGGGAGGGTGGATGCATCTCTTGGAAACATCTTTTTTTAAAGTCTGCAAACTTGAGTGTGGTCCCCGTCGTCACTGGTACTTGTTGGGGGTAGGAGTAAAATCGTTCCTTTGTTTTCCTGAGAGTTCAGGAAGAAAGAACACCATGTTCTCTCCTTTTATTTATTTATTTTTTTTGTTCTCTATTTGAATTTTAAAAGCAAAAATCTAGAAATAGCGCTTCTTGCTCTGTCATCACTGCCTGCAAAGCATAGAGACCAGAGTGAAGGCAGGCAGCTCCTGGATCTTCTCTTCCTCTTCTTTGGCCAAAAAATGATACATTGCATGTTTAGTATTTGGGGCAAAGCAGACGCTTCAAAAAGGGAGGCTTATTTTATTATCTATATTTTTCTTTTTTATTATTTCTTACCTTCATTCTCTTTTTCTATGTATGAAAAGGGAGGTTTAAATTCTTGCAAGAGAATGCAATTGTAGTGTCTTCTGAATAGAGTTTGCTGTTTGATGCCTTCCGGTGCCTGCGCAGGCTGAGAAGAGTCCCAGCGATAGTGGAAAAGGGGCCTTACCAGCTTTGGAGGGCAAGAGGTAGGGGGTGAAGATGAAATGGACACCTAAGGAGAATTTTGCAGGAGGAGTAGGGGTTTATTGACTGAAAGGGGTAGGTGGTGGAAAATCATTCTAGACAGGGAGTGACACGGAAGCCATGGGTCACTACGGGGGCAGGAGGGACATAGGGGAGAAATTCAAATCTGGGTTCAGCCAGGAGGTGGACACAGGAATGCAGTGAGCTCAGATGTGTAGAAGACTGCCGTGGGGACTGGGATGTGAGGAAGGACTGGCTCTGGCTCAGCTGTGCATTTGGGCTGCTGGACATTGAGGAAATCCAAGGAGGGAGAGTGCATTCCAATTTGGGAAACTGAGGGCAAAACATCTGCAGGCAACTGTCTCAGAAGAGCGCCTGAGGCAGGGTCCTTGGAGGGAGGAAGCCACAGGTGGACGGAGCCACCTAGGGCTGCTAGGTCCCCTTGTTTAAGGGCTAGTTGCAGTGGAGCCAGGTCGGAAAGTAGAACCGTTCCGGAGCCTTTCGTGGCATAGAGAGATGTTGGAGGAGATGGGATGACGACGGCTCATTTTCTTCTTCTCACGACAAAAGCCCAGCTTTATGGCAGCCTCTGGAGGGAGGAGGACCAACTTCTGTATTAGGCGTCTCCAAATTAGTGAGGCTGATTTGCCTGTTCATAAAAACAAAAGCAGAAGCGAAAAAATCCCTTAGAGGAGAAGCCATCCCCACAGACCCTGCAAATAAAAGACAGCAGATCAGCTTTGCAGATGGAAAGTGCTGCTGTCAGCTAAAGATGAGGACAGAGCAGCTCAGCCGAGGTCACTGGCGAGGAGGGAGAGGGGACTGGGAAACCTCCCTTGTCTCAGTCGTTGTCGATGACATTGACCCTTTCTTTATGTTGACGTTCCCCCCCATTCATAGATGCATAGATTGAGCTCTATGCTGGAAAACATTCTTTAAAATTTAATTTTTTTTATTTTGTTAACATATATCACATAACATTTTACATTTTACTATTTTAACTTCCTTTTTTTTTTTTTTTAAAGAAATGAGTTCTTGCTCTGTTGCCCAGGCCGCAGTGCACTGGTGCAGTCATGGCCCACTGCAGCCTCAACCTCCTCAGCCTCCCAAGTAACTGGGACTATGGGTGCGCACTACCATGCCTGGCTAATTTTTAAATTTTTGGTAGAGACAGGGTCTTGCTGTGTTGCACAGGCTGGTCTCCAACTGCCAGGCTCAAGCAGTCCTCCTCCCTCAGGCTCCCAAGTAAAGCTGGGACTACAGGCAGATGCCACCATGCCCAGTTAATTTTTAAATTTTTGGCAAAGATGTGATCTTGCTTTGTTGCCCAGGCTGTTCTCAAACTCCTGACCTCACTCAATCCTCCTGCCTTGGCCTCTCAAAGTGCTGAGATTACAGGCATGAGCGTCCATGCCCGGCCTCATTTTAACCATTTTTAAAATGTGCAGTTCATGGCCGGCACAGTGGCGCATGCCTGTAATTCTAGCACTTTGGGAGGCCGAGGTGGGCAGATCACGAGGTCAGGAGATCGAGACCATCCTGGCTAACACGGTGAAACCCCGTCTCTACTAAAAATACCAAAAGTTAGCCAGGCATGGTGGCGGGCACCTATAGTCCTAGCTACTTGGGAGGCTGAGGCAGGAGAATGGTGTGAACCCGGGAGGCAGAGCTTGCAGTGAGCTGAGATCGCACCACTGCACTCCAGCCTGGGGTACTGAGCAAGACTCCATCTCAGGGAAAAAAAAAAAAGTGTACAGTTCACTACTCGGGAGGCTGAAGCGGGACGATCACTTCAACCCGGGAGGCGGAGGTTGTAGTGAGCTGAGATTGTGTCGCTGCACTTTATCCTGGGCAACAGAGTAAGACTCTGTCTCAGAAAAAAAAAAAAAAAAAAGCACGGTTTAGTGGCATGGAGCACATTCATGTTTCTATGCAACTGCCCCCCATCCCCATCCATCTCCAGAACTCCTTTTCATCTTCCCCAGCTGAAACTCTGTCATCATGAGACACGCCCTAGTGCCCCTCCCTCCAGCCCCGCCCTGGCAACCTCCCTTGTGCTCTCTGCTCTGTGAATTTGGTGATCTAGGAACCTTATATAGGCAGAATCCTACAGCGTTTGTCCTTTTGTGGCTGGCTTCTTTCAGTTACTGTAATGTCCTTCAGATTCCCCCATCCTGTAGAAAGGAATTTCCCTGCTTTCTAAGCCTGGGTAGTAGCCCATCGTGTAGAGGATACAGCATGTTGTGTTTATCCATTCATTCATCCATGGACACTGGGGTGCCTTCCACCTCTTGGCTGTAGTGAATAATGCTGCTCTGAACACGATTCCGCAAATATCTGTTCCATTGCCTGCTTTCAGCTGCTTGGATACATTGTTTTAATTTTGTTGTTGTTTGAGATGGAGTCTCCCTCTGTCACCCAGGATGGAGGGCAGCGGTGCAATCTTGGGTCACTGCAACCTCTGCCTCCTGGGTTCAAGCGATTCTCCCACCTCAGCCTCCTAAATAGCTGCGATTACAGGCATGCACCACCACCCCCAGCTAATTTTGTATTTTTAGTAAATACAGGTTTTTGCCTAGTTGACCGGGCTGATCTGGAATTTCTGACCTCAGGTGATCTACCCACCTGGGCCTCCCAAAGTGCTGGGATTACAGGCGTGAGCCACCACCCGGGCCCCTCAAATATATTTTTAGTATTATAATTAGATGCCTTTCCCACTGATGCAGGGCGCCTGTGCAGTGTTTTTAGTTATGTATTTTTCTTGAGGCTTGCCTCAAGTTTTCCTTTCTTCCACTCACCCTCCCTCATTGCCAGGTAACTATTTGACAGCCTAGTGTGGATCCTTCTGTACTTTTCTTTGTGTTAAAAAAGCCCCCTCACACACACGCACACACACATGTGCACATGCACACACACATATATGCATGCATGCACACACGCACACGTGCCCCATGCAGTTTTGGCCTCCTGCCACTAGAGTATGCATCATTTTTGTCTCTTGTTTTCTTGGAGATCCCTCTGGGGTATTTTGAGGAAGAGAAGTTGTAGTATTATTGTTGTTGTTGATTTTTAGACATTCAGGGGCACACGTGGACGTTTGGTACATGGGTGTATCGTGTCATGGTGAGCTTTGGGCTTCTAGTGTACCCCTTACCCAAATAATGAACATTGTACCCGATAGGTAATTTCTCGGCCCTCAACCCCTTCCCAACGTTTCCCTTTTGGGAGTCCCCGTATCTGTTATTTCCATTTCTATGTCCATGTGGACCCACTGTTGAGTTCTCACTTTTGAGCGAGACTATGTGGTATTTGACTTTGTGTCTCAGTTATTTTACTTAGGATAGTGGTTTCCAGTTCCATCCCTGTTGTTGCAAAAGACATGATATTATTTTTGATGGTGATGTTGATGTACTACATTTTCTGTGGCTTTTATATACTAAATTTTCTTTATCCAGTCATCTATTGGAATGGCGGTTATAAAAACTCAAAAAAATCCAGGCATGGTGGCCCACGCCTATAATCCCAGCACTTTGAGAGACCCAGGCAGGAGGATCGCTTGAGCCCAGGAGTTTTAGACCAGCCTGGGCAAATATAGCGAGACCCTGTCTCTACAAAAAGCTCAAAGAAATAACGAGGGATGGTGTTGCATGCCTGTAGTCACAGGTCTTCAGGAGGCTGAGGTGGGAGAATTGCTGGAGCTCAGGAGTTGAAGGCTGCAGTGACCTATGATCGCACCGCCGCACTCCATCCTGTGCAACAACAGAGTGAGACCCTATCCAGGAAAAAAACAAAACAGTAAGAAAACAACAGATGGTGTGGAAGTGGAGGAAAGGGGCCGTGGATGTGCTGCTGGTGCGGAGGAGGCCTTCCAGTGCATGCGGCAGGGGGTGACCTCACTTTCTGCTCGAGAGGAGCTCAGCTGTGCAAGGCAGAGTTGCAGAGGATGGGAGGGTGGATGTGACCCTAGGAGCAAGGCTGTGTGCCTGTGGGCACACACTTCCTGGTGACGTTTCCTTGGACGCCGCAGTGGGAAACAGGAGCGCCTCTGCCCTCTCATTCCTCTTGCTCTGTATTTGCATTCGCTGTCTTGCTGGTCTCCAGATTCCCAAGCGCTGCTGCCAACCCAAGTCTTCAGCCTGCCAAGCTACACGTGTGTGCGCACTTCACCACCCTCTGAGCCTTCTGCTCAGATGCCTCTCACCAAAAGTGAGTTCCTGCTCTTCCTCCTTGCCCCTCAGCCCTAGTCAGTTCCTCATCTGCACTTCCCCATTTCGGAAGCGGTCCTTCCAGCTCTTGGGGCTCACCTAGGAACCATTTTTTATTCCTTTTCTTTGACTGCATTCACTGTAATCCTGAGTCCTGCCCTTTTAATTTTTTTTTTTTTTTTAAAAAGAGATGTGGTCTTGCTCTCTCATCCAGGCTGGAGTGCAATGGTGCAGTCATGGCTCACTGCGTCCTTGACCTTCTGGGCTCAAGAGATCCCACCTCAGCCACCCAAGTAGCTGGGACCACACATGCGTACCACTATGTCCAGCTAATTAATTTTTTTTTTTTTTGTAGGGAGAGGATCTCACTGTGTTGCTCAGGCTGGTCTCAAACTCGTAGTTTCAAATGATTCTCCTGCCTCGGCCTCCTAAGTAGCTAGGATTACAGGTGCACACCACCATGCCTTGCCCCTTTCCAATTCTAAAACGCATCTCCAGAGCCCATCCACGTCAATGCTGTCTTCACAGAAGCCACCATAGCTTATCTAGATGCCCTCCCCCGCTCTCCATTGATCTCCCATCTCTGCTGGACTCACCCCTTCCTCCCGTATCAGCCCAAACCTTTCTAATGTGAAAATAGGCAGGGCGCGGTGGCTCATGCCTGTAATCTCACCACTGTCAGAGGCTGAGGCGAGAGGATTGCTTGAGGCCAGGAGTTTGAGACCAACCTGGGCATCTTAGTGAGACCCCATCTCTAGTTTTTTTTTTTTAAAGACAGGGCCTTTCTCTGTTGCCCAGGATAGAGTGCAGTGGTGCCATCGTAGTTCACTGCACCCTCATTCTCCTGGGCCCAAGTTATCCTCCCACTTCAGCCTCCCAGGTAGTTGGGACTAGAGGCCTGCACCACCAAGCCTGGCTAATTTTTAAATTTTGGAGGTCTTGCTATGTTGCCCAGGCTGATCTTGAACTCCTGGGCACAAGTGATTCTGCTACCTCTGTCTCTCAAGTAGATAGGAGTACAGGTGCACATCACCATGACCACCTAACTTTTTATTTTATTTTATTTTTTTTTTGAGGCAGAGTTTCGCTCTGTCCCCCAGGCTGGAGTGTAGTGGTGTGATCTCGGCTCACTGCAAGCTCTGCCTCCCAGGTTCACGCCATTCTCCTGCCTCAGCCTCGCAAGTAGCTGGGACTACAGGTGCCCACAACCGCCCGGCTAATACTTTGTATTTTTAGTAGAGACGGGGTTTCACCGGGTTAGCCAGGATGGTCTCGATCTCCTGACCTCGTGATCCGCCCGCCTCGGCCTCCCAAAGTGCTGGGATTACAGGCATGAGCCACCACACCTGGCCCTAAATTTTAATTTTTTTGTAGAGATGTGATCTTGCTTTGTTGCCTAGGCTGGTCTTGAGCTCCTGGGCTCAAGTGATCTGCCACGTTGGCCCCCCAAAGTTCCGGAATTACAGATGTGAGCCACTGCACCTGGCCTCCAGTTTTCTTTTATGTCCCTCCCCAGTCTTCCTTTGGCCTTCAGCTGTGGGGACAGAGATGCCCCCTGCCTCCTGGTCCCCACCTTCTACCTGGTCTTGCAAGACCCCCTCCAGGCATCCTTCCAAGTTTACTATGTAATGTCTGTTCCCCATCAAGCCTGCAAAGCTCATGACAGTCACAAGATCTGCCCTTCCTGAGGACATTATGTACTGAGGACATTGCTTGGCACATAAGGGGCCCTTGTGCAAAACATCTGGAAACCAGTAAAGAATGTGGCTGTTGAGTTACTGATTAATGTGTTGACGAATTCATTGATTCCTGAGGCTAGTACGTACAGTAAGGGTTAGATCTTGAACGTGCTTCTCATATCCGTTGTGATAAACCCTCTTATCTTCTATTGCTTTTGAACTTTTATAGACGTGATGTCAGGGGCAGAGTCACACAGTTAACTGCAATCGTTGAACTGATGCATCGGTTTCTAATTTTCTAAACTCAGATTTGAAATCACCTGTGGTCACTAAACTCCGTCCCATTCCACAGTCCCTGCACGTGATGACTTAAGTTTTGTAAATGTTTTTTGGAGATAGTAAAGGCAGTATCTCTTTCAACATTTTTGTCCCTTATCTTTAGTGATACCCAGCTCTGTACAAATTCTGTCCATGTAAGCAAAGTCTTTTTTTTTTTTCCCAGATAAGGTCTCGCTCTGTCACTGAGGCTGGAGTGCAGAGGTTCAGTCATAGCTCACTGCAGCCTTCAACTCCTGGGCTCAGGCTGTCCTCCCACCTCAGCCTCTTGAGTACCTAGGACTACAGGCGTGCACAAACCACACCTGCCTTATCTTTTTAATTTTTTCCAGAGACAGAGTCTCCCTATGTTGCCCAGGCTAGTCTCAAACTCTTGGTCTCAAGTGATCCTCCTGCCTCAGCCTCCCAAAGTGCTGGGATTACAGGTGTGAGCCACCACACTTGTCTGCAAAGTCTTACTGATTTGAAGGAAGATTTGAAGGAAGGATGTCTCAGAGAACTTTTTTTTTCTTCTAATATTTACTTAATCTTATTGATTTGGGGAAGGGCAAGGGAATCCCAGTTTTCTAGATTTTTTTTCCTTATAGGAATATGTTCTTACTTGGCTACCTCTCTTTATAAACTTACTTCTTAAAGATGCTGAAGGGTGATCCCGCATTAGTGTATAGGTAAAAATGGTGTGTTCACTTCATATATACTGATTAGATGACTTTGTTAAATCTTGTAGTTTGTTGATGTTGATTTTACCGAGACACTTGTGGAACAAATATATTTTCATACAACCTTACACATCTCAGTAGTTTTCCCCACTCATGCAGTAACTTTTTCTCCCCTGCTTTCCCTCCTCCTCTCCTTACCTCTTCTCCACTCCCCTCCTCCCCTCTTCCCTTCCCTCCTCTTCTCATTTGATACAAAGCCCTAACTCTCTTCCTCTACAGATCATCCTACCCGTGGTTGAAATTGCAACTTCCCCTGCAAGCCAGGTGACCGAACCTGAGATCTTTGTATTGTCAGGGCTTGCATATTCTATATGCCTGCTAAATCCTGAAAGTTCTTTCATTCCTCCCTTCTAACCTACCCAAATCCTTCTAATCTCCCACTATGGTTAATTATCTCTGATGCTCCTAAAGGGTGACCTGCTGCTACATTGTGACAAGGTGATGCATTGTTCTTAAGAGGATCTGTGCAGATTATTATCCCAGAGTGGGGTGGATGGGGGAGGATACAGGATATATCCAAAGAATGTGTTGCAAACTAATTGACAGGAGAGAGAGAGGGAGAGAGTGAGTGTTTTGTGTGTGTGTGTGTGTGTGTGTGTGTGTGTGTGTGTGTGTGTAGGCATGCATCCATCTTTTTCTTGCATACTTGAGCCGTAGGGAAATAGAGCCATATATATTCTCTTCAACCAAATTAACAGTTGTAGACAGTGGTCTTGCTGTTGCTTTGACCATTTATGGTATTTTCAAGAGCTCAGTGTTACCCCCAGATCTTCAGTATCACACCTTGGCTGGTCAGTTGTAGCTACATTTTCCTTCCACCTTGTGCCCTGAAGAAATTTAGAAAGTCACCAGCTGACACACAAGTTTATTGTAAAAGTTCACTAGTACCATAGTATTTGGACCTTGGAAAATATTTCACCACCAGAACAGTGAAATCGTGGTTGTCTTCTAAGCTCATCCACAAAAATACAGTTTGACTGTCATGCATTTGAGATACCGTGCACTTAATCATGAAATATTACTGAGAGGAACACTCTTGCCCAACAGTGGTGCAAAGCAGAAAAATAGGGCATTTAGCTAGGAGAAAATGACTCGAGATGTCAGCGATAAGATGGAAAGAATGTGGGTATGTGGCAGGTCTTTTACAACTCCAACAGATTGCTCTAGAAAACAGTCACTACATACCAAAATTAGCCAGTCACGATGGCATGCGCCTGTAATCCCAGCTACTCGGGAGGCTGAGGCAGGAGAATCACTTGAACCCGGAGACGGAGGTTGCAGTGAGCCAAAATTGTGCTATTGCACTCCAAGCCTGGGCGACAGAGCAAGACTCTGTCTCAAACAACAACAACAACAACAAAAAACCGCTCCATCACAATACTTCTCCCTCCTCATGTACTCTCCCTGCTTCCCTTTATGCCTCAAGACCACACATTTTGAACTTGCTGAGCTGTAGGAAGTGAATGGAGAGGTGGGCCACAGGTGCACAGCCTTTAGTAACTGAGGAAAAAGAAAAAAGAAATTTCTAACCCTGGCTTCCTGAGCTCCCTTCAGCAACCCAGCTGCTAAGGGGCAGGAATCCAGCAGCAAGGTGGAGAGAGGAAGGCATTCCTACAACCTGTATTTGTGGGTCCTCCACACTCCAGCGTCATTAGTCCCCCAACTCCAGCATTGTTGTGGAATCTGCAAATTTAAAAGTGCATTAGGTAAGAGCGTTTTTTATAAGAGGCCTATATTTTTGCTAATACATAAAAACATTGTGATTAGTCAAATAAATGTTCGTTTAAAACTCACAGTAGCATGTTGTCTATTTTTTTTCCTTTTAGAAATGGGGTCTCGCTCTGTCACCCAGGTTGGAGTGCAGTGGTGTGATCATAGCTCACTGCAGCCTCTAATTCCTGGGCTCAAGGGATCCTCCCACCTCAGCCTCCTGAATTGCTTGGATGCCACCATGCCTGGCTGATTCTTTTATTGTAGAGATGGGATCTTGCTGTGTTGCTCATGCTGCTTTCGAACCCCTGGCCTCAAGTGATCCTCCTGCCTCGGCTTCCCAAAGTGCTGGGATGACGGGCATTGAGCCTCCGTGCCCAGCCTATGATTTTTCTTAGCATTAGTCTCTGTGTCATTGCAAGCTCTCTCACATGTCCTTGCTCATTCTCCATTGTTTTGGTGGAATGGCCCGTACTAGCAGACAAGACCATCCGGTCGACCTTGAGCATCCTTCCCTGTCCTCAGGGAAGGTTTCCTGGGCATCATTTTGTTTTCTTTGTACACCAGCGGGTGCAGCTCATTAGAATGAGCTTGCAGGGGAGCATCTGTGATAGCATCATGATCAGATGAGACATAACTGGCACGGGTCCTGGTTATGGTTGAGGACCTTTATGCTCCTGATTCTACTGGGTGCCTTCTACTGGTGAAGGCTCATGTGCTCATGGAAACACGGGCACGCTGGTGTCTTCTGAGTCCTCTCCAAAAACAAAGCCCAGGTCAGGTACAGTGGCTCACGTTTGTAATCCCAGCACTTTGGGAGGACGAGGCAGGAGGATTGCTTGAGCCCTGGAGTTCAAGACCAGCCTGGGCAACACAGTGAGACCCCGTCTCTAAAAATAATAGTAATAAAAATTAGCCAGGCATGGTGGCATGCACCTGTAGTCCTAGCTACTTGGGAGGTTGAGGTGGGAGGATTGCTTGAGCCCGGGAAGTTGAGGCTGCATGAGCCATGACTGCACCACTGCACTCCAGCCGGGCAGACAGAATAAGAACCTGTTTCAAAAACAGACAGACTGGGCACGGTGGCTCACACCTGTAATCCCAGCACTTTTGGAGGCCGAGGCGGGTGGATCACCTGAGGTCAGTAGTTCGAGACCAACCTGGCCAACATGGTGAAACCCCGTCTCTACTAAAAATACAAAAATTAGCTGGGCGTGGTGGTGGGCGCCTGTAATCCCAGCTACTTGGGAGGCTGAGGCAGGAGAATCGCTTGCACGCAGGAGGCGGAGGTTTCAGTGAGCTGAGATTGCACCATTGCACTCCAGCCTGGGCAACTGGAGCAAAACTCTGTCTCAAAAACAAACAAACAAAAATCCCAAAGCCCTTAGTTCCAAATCTTGCCTCATTCCCCATCCTCCCCCATCTTTAGGTGAAAGCGTTCTTTCATTATCAGTGCATATCTCTCCAAACTGTATTTATATTTGCGCTGAGATGTTGAATGCACAGACGCACCTCAGTATCTTCTGTTCCTTCTTTCATCCCTACCGCCACCTTCCTTAATTTCTCATTGCTGCGTTTTCTTCCATTAATCAACACCTTTGTAAGGAGAAGAACCTCAGGCAAGCTCCCACAAGCAAGTGCTTCGAAAGACTTCATTTGGGGCTTTTTAAAAGGGCTACTTTTTCCCAGCAGGTTTGAGATGCAGTCTGCTAGTTTATTGTTAATTCTCAGGCTTAATGATAGTTCCAGATTACTGAATCAGGTGTGATCTCTGAAGATGTGTGTGTTGTAGTTAGTTAGCGCTGCCATAACAAAGTAGCATAGACGGGGTAGATTAAACACTGATTTATTGTTTTATAATTCTCGAAGCTAGAATTTTGAGAAGAACGTGTTAACAGGGCCAGTGCCTCCTGAGCCCTCTCTCATACACTTCTAGACGCCGTCTTCTCTCTGTGTCCTCACGTGGTTGTCCCTCTGTGCATGTCTGTGTCCTCATCTCCTCTTCTTTGGACTCCAGTCCTGTTGGAATTGGGCCCATTCTAGTGACCACATTTTACCTTAATCACCTGTTTATATGCCCTGTCTCCAAATACAGTCACATTCTGAGGTCCTGAGAATTTGGACTTCAACATGTGGATATTGGGAGGACACAGTTCAGCCCATAGCACACTGTTGGCTGGTTTATTATGAGACCGTGATATTTACTCTTCATTCATCCCAAGACAGTGAGAACTTTACCCATGTCCCAGGATACACATATGTTAACCTCTGCTGTTGTCTGAATGCATCCCTTCCAAATTCATATACTGAGACAGTAACCCCAGAGCTATGGAATTAAAAGGTGGAGTGTTGGGGGAAGCGATTAGATCGTGAGGGTGAAGCCACTGAACGGGACCAGTGCCCTCGGTGAAGGGGTCCGAGGGAGCCTGTTTCCCCATTTTCCCCTGGGTCTGTGGGAGGACACAGCGACAAGGGCCCTTCCCTCAGGAATGAGCCCTTACCACGCAGTTCATCAGCAGGCGCCCTGACCTCGGACGTCCAGCCTTCAGAACTGAGGGGAATACGTTGTTCTTATTTGTAAGGCCCCTTAGTATATGGTGTTTTTGTGATAGCAGCCAGAATGGAGTAAGACAGCATCTATGTAACATCTGTGGAACTTGTACTTTAATATCCATCTATATGCTTCTCCCAATATCTGATTATACACCTCTTAACATCTACACACGTCTTAGCATCTACCTATACTGATGGATTACACCTTTCTATATGCAGACCTTAGCACCTGTCTATACCCAGAGTCACATCTACACACACGCAGATCCTAACATCTGTCTGTACGCACACCTTAGCATCTATCACATATGTTAGCATCTATCTACACCTACATATTAACATCTACCTCCACCCATATCCTAATCTGTCTACACCCACAGAGCAACACCAGTCTACATCCGCCTCCGCCCATATCCTAACGTCTCTCTATACCTCTGTTAATATCTATCGACGTTCATAGTCTAATATCGGTCTTTATGTGTATATTAACATCTATCTGCACCCATATCCTAGCATCCACCTACACCCATATTATAACATCTGTCTCTTCCTATATGTTAACATCTCCCTACACCCATCTTCCAACATCTATGTCCATATATGAACCTCTGTCTACACCTGTATCCTAACATCCATCTACACCCATACTGTAACATCTATACGTATAGATACCATCTGTCTTCACCTATATTGTAACATTGATCTCTATCCATATTCTAACATCTGCCTACACCCATATCCTAACATCTGTACCTACATATTTACACCTGTCTACACCCGTATTCCAACATTTCTCTATATCCATGTTGTAATATCTGTGTACATCCATATCCTAACATCTATCTATAACTACATATTAGCATATTTCTACACCTATATGCTAACATATATCTATATCCATATTTAATACCATATGGTAACACTGTTTACACCCATATATCAGCCCCGATGTACACCATATCCTAACATCTGTCTCTAAGCACATCGTAACATCTGTGTGTATGTGCATTTGAACACCTATCTGTACCCATATGTTAGCATCCGTCTTTACCCATGTGCTGATATCTGTGTGCTCCATGTCCCGACATCTGTCCCTGGCTATTGCCATCTGTCTGTACACACATTTTGGCATCTAGCTGCATCTATACACCAACACCTAGCTGACATCGTATCGCCGCCCTGCCCTGCCGGGGCCCTGAGCATGTGCTGACACCTAGCTGACGGCGTACCCCCTGCCTTGCCCTGGCAGGGCCCTGAGCGTGTGCTGTCCCCGCAGGTTCTGGACGTGGCATGACGAGCGCTTCCTCTACATGCTCATGGAGTATGTGCCGGGCGGGGAGCTCTTCAGCTACCTGCGCAACCGGGGGCGCTTCTCCAGCACCACGGGGCTCTTCTACTCTGCGGAGATCATCTGTGCCATCGAGTACCTGCACTCCAAGGAGATCGTCTACAGAGACTTGAAGCCGGAGAACATCCTGCTGGATAGGGATGGCCACATCAAGCTCACGGACTTTGGGTTCGCCAAGAAGCTGGTAGACAGGTAAGAGGAACGTGAGCTCAGACGGGATCTACGCTGCTTGGCAATGACAAAGATTGTGGTAGTTGTGGCAGGTCAGGCAGGGGAAGACTGGGAACCAGAGTGTAACTCTCGTGTGTGGGAGACACTTACAGCCAGGGATGAGAGAGCCAGGCTGAGCTGCAGCTCATTTTAAGTGGGCTGCCATTGCTGGCCAAGAGCCGGTGGGCAGGAAGTCGCTCTCCCTCACCCGCACCGTGGAGGAAATCGGAACACCACATTTCCACTGTTGACCCGAAATGATGAGGAAATAAGTCATATCCAAGTTTGAATTGCCCTGACTATAAAATAGATCTGCACCGAATAGGATACAATATCTCTTGAAATTAAATGCCAGGTGCCGTGGCTCACACCTGTAATCCCAGAGCTTTGGGATGCTGAGGTGGAAGAATCATTTGAGCCCAGGAGTTTGAGACCAGTCTGGACAACATAGCGAGACCCCATCTCTACAGAAATATATATATATATATATATATATATATAAAGTTGATTATGGTGGTGGATCTCTGTAGTCCCAGCTACTTGGGAGACTGATGTTGGAGGATCATTTGAGCCCCGGAAGTTGAGGCTGCAGTGAGCTGTGATCATACCACTGCACTCCAGCCTGGGTGAAAGAGCAAGATCCTGTCTCAAAAAAAACCAAAAAAATCCAAATTGCATATTCCACACACACCTGCTCACACACACACACACTTACTTTTTTCTGGTATCTATATTTCTATTATGTATATATATATTTCCACTGTATATGTATATTAAATAGAAATATATCTAACACTATATTATTTTATATAACATAGTATATTTTATGTACATATGATATAGTATTATATATGTATAGTATATATTATACTATAATATAGTATACTATGACTATGATAGTATCATATAGGTATACTATATATTATACTATATAATATATAACATTCCTGTGTCATATACATATTACTGTACTCTATATAGTACATATTGTACATATTGTATATTACACATACTATGTATTATATATAGTATATATTACTATACTATACTATGTATTATACTATATTATATATTATATAGTATACCTATATCATACTATATCATATGTATGATATTATATGTGTTTCTTTTCTGGAAACGCACTCCCAGACACACCCCGAAACAACGTTTGAACAAACATCTGGGGACCCCACGGCCCAGCAGCACATGAAACGAACCATCACATGTTGTCTCAGCCAGTGTGGGCTGCACTAACATACGCTCATAGACTGGGCAGCCTCGACAGCAGACATCCATGGCTCACAGCTCTGGAGGCTGCAAGTCCGAGATCAAGATGCGACAGATTGTGCACCTGGAAGGAACCTGCTTCCTGGTTCATAGACAGCGCCTTCTTGCTGTGTCCTCACATGGTGGAAGGGGCGAGGGGGCTCTCTGGGGCCCCTTTTGTAAGGGCACTCATCCCATTCGTGAGACTCCACCTTCGTGATCTCATCATCTCCCAAAGGCCCCACCTCCTAACGCTATCACTTTGGTGATGATGATTTCAACATAGGAATTTTGGGGGGAACACACACATTCAGTTGATAATACATGTATATGTATTTTTTTTCCATGATTGCATTCATTTAACCAGTCTGTCATGACAAAAGACCACACACTGGGCATTAAAGAATAGACCTTTTCCTCTCACTGTCATGGAGGCTGAGGCCTGAGATCCAGATGTGGGCAGGGCTGGTTCCTCCTGAGGCCTCTCTCCTTGGCTTGGAGATGCCGTCTTCTCCCTGTGTCCTCACAGGCTCGTCTCTCTGTGCATGTCTGTATCCTTGTCTCCTCTTCTTATGAGGACACCAGTCCTATTGGATCAGGACCCGCCCTAGTGACCTCATTTTACCTTAATGACCTCTTTAAAGACGCTCTTTCCCATATAGTCACATTCTGAAGTTCTGGGGGTTAGGACTGCAGCATATAAGCTTTAAGGGATACATTTCAGCCTGGAACAATTATATATAGGTATGTTTCCACACACACGTACTCCATTGAGGAGAAAACAGTTATCCTTTTTTGTTTGTTTGTTTGTTTGTTTTTGAGACGGAGTCCCACTCTGTCGCCCAGGCTGGAGTGCAGTGGCGCGATCTCCGCTCACTGCAAGCTCCGCCTCCCGGGTTCACGCCATTCTCCTGCCTCAGCCTCCCGAATAGCTGGGACTACAGGCGCCCGCCACAACGCCCGGCTAACTTTTTGTCTTTCTAGTAGAGATGGGGTTTCACCGTGTTAGCCAGGATGGCCTCGATCTCCTGACCTTGTGATCTGCCCGCCTTGGCCTCCCAAAGTGTTGGGATTACAGGGGTGAGCCACCGCGCCCGGCCCCAGAATGTAGTCTTTTATCTCTCACCCACCTCCCACCCTTTCCCCCAAGTCCTTAAAGTCCATTGTATGGTTCTTATGCCTCGGCGACCTCATAGCTTAGTTCCCAATGGATGTTTAATTTACATTTATAAAATCAACAGTCATAAAAAGTAAATTCACATGCCCAAGCTGCTGAAAAATCCTCAGAAAGATTGTTGGTAACTCCACTGAGTGTCGGTTTTTCAATTAGATTAAATTAATTAAGATAGAATTAGATAATGACATCAGTTCCTCGGTAGACAAGCTACATTTCAAATACCCAGGATGGCACATGGCTATCGGCTTCTGTCTTGGTCAGGCAAGCCTAGAAAATACATCTTATATTTCCATATTCTTTGATGTGGTGGGGTTGGGTAAGGTGATAATTACACTAATTATACTCTTAACATTGTAAAACCGTCTGCGTTTTTGAGAAACTTGATGTGGGGGCAGTTTTACACTAAATGACTCTCTCCTCTGGCGGCTTTTAGAAAAGGGCTCTCCTAGGGAAATTTTATGATGCATTTAAATTCAATCTGATTTCCCCCTGTGGTATTTCTTGTATTACATTTCCAAAAATAAGACGCATGGAAATTAGGTGCATTTTACATGGAATAGGAAAGACAGGATTTTTAAAAATACTGATTTACAGCATCCGTGCTGCCCTCTCTTGGCAGCACACGGTATATTAGTAAATTCGTTTAAAGTCATTTGCAAGTCTAATTCAAACAAACCAGAGATAAAATATTTCATATATTCACTTGTTTATAAGTTTGACAAACCATGTTACTGTCCCGTTAATTCATGATGTCTATTTAAATGGACGAAGATAGTTTAGTATATAACATGCAGCGATTATTGTACTTAATGAACATGTGAAAATCTTAGAAAATGCCTCATTACCATCTTGATAGATTGCTTTTGCAAAGAACGGCATCTTCCTCTGTATGGGTAGTGTAGCTTCTGGAAACTGTTTTTTTTGTGGGTACTCTTTTCTCCTTGTTTTTTTTGACCCTCTTTGTAACGAAGCATCTCTCTTCTGGCCCAACCCCAGGGAAATTGTGTGCATGGGGGCAGGTACATGGCCCTGCCTCTGATTCAGGATTCAAACAGTACATGTGCCTTTTGAATAAAACTTAAATTCACCACTGTATCGTAGACCACTACAGAATAGATGGAACTAAACAGGGAGGCCTCATCTTGAATAACCTTTTTTTTTTTTTTTTAAGACAGGGTCTTACTCTGTCACCCAGGCTGGAGTGCAGTGGTGGGATCTTGGCTCATGCAACCTCAGCCTCCTGGGCTCAAGTGATCCTCCCATTTCAGCCTCCCAAGTAGCTGGGATTACAGGCATGTACCACCACGCCTGGCTAATTTTTGTATTTTTAGTAGAGACCTGGTTGCACCACGTTGCCCAGGCTGGTCTTGGTCAGCTGGCCTCAAGTATCCACCTGCCTCGAACTTCCAAAGCATTGGGATTACAGGCGTGAACCACCGCGCCCGGCCTTGAATAACATTTTTGAACATATCCCAGAAAGAAGTACGTTTCTCATTTTTCTCTTATAGCATGGGGTAAAAACATACTTAAGCATGTTGTAACGTATTCTATTTACGACACGAATTTCTTTCTTTGTTTTTTGTTTCTTTTTTGAGACAAGGTCTCACTGTGTCACCCAGGCTGGAGTGCAGTAGTGCGACCATGGCTCACCACAGCCTCAAACTCCCAGGCTCAAGCATTCCTCCTGTCTCAGCCTCCCAAGTAGCTGAGACTACAGGCTTGCATCACCATGCCTGGCTAATTTTTTGATTTTTTGTAGAGACAGGGTTTCACTATGTTACCAGGGCCGGTCTTGAACTCCTAAGCTGAAGCAATCCTCCAACCTTGGCCTCCCAAAGTTTTGGGATTACAGGCGGGAGCTATGGTACTCAGCCTCTCCCTCCCTTCCTTCCTTTCTCCCTCCCTCCCTTCCTTCCTCCCTTCTTCTCCCTCCCCTCCCATTCCCTCCAGTTCCTTCCCTTCCCCTCCTCTTCTCCCCTCCCCTCCCCTCCCATCCCTTCCCCTCCACTTCCCTCCCCTCCCTTCCCCTCCCCTCCACTTCCTTCCCCTCCCTCCCCTCCCCTCCCCTCCTCTCCCCTCCCCTTCCCTCCCCTCCCCTCCCCTCCCCTCCTCTCCGCTCCCCTCTCCTTCCCTCCCTCCCCTCTTCTCCCCTCCCCTCCCCTCCCCTCCCCTCCCCTCCCCTCCCCTTCCCTCCCCTCCCCTCCCCTCCCCTCCCATTCCTTCCCCTTCCCTCTCCCCTTCCCCTCCCTCCCCTCCCCCCTCCCCCCTCCTCTCCCCTCTCCTCCCCTCCCCTAGCAACCCTGTTAACTGAATGACTGTCCTACTTATTTTAAACCACTGCTCTTGGTGACTTGATTTCTGACTTTCCTAGGTTGTCAGTATGTTCAGATGGTTTTCTTTTGTGACTTGCGTTCACCAGGCTCTTGTTTTCTAACAGCAATATTACGTTTGTATTTTAAATATTTTGCACACACACTTTATATTATCTAGAGAGCTCCCCTAAAAGATTTGGTGGCAAACTAGAATTATTTCTGGTTTTATGAAATGCTCAAAATAAAATACTGATGTGTTTAATTTGATTTTATAATTCAGATGTATAACACAAGCATCCCTTACCTGAAATACTTCAGACCAGAATTGTTTTGGATTTTAGATTTTTTTCAGATTGTGGAATATTTGAATTACACTTACCTGTGAGCATCTCTAATTTGAAAATCTGAAATCCAGGATGCTCCAGTGAGCATTTCCTTTGAGCTGTGAGCCTCATGTCGGTGCTGGAAAAGTGTTGCCTTTTGGAGCATTTGGGATTTCAGATTTGGATTAAAGATGTTCGACCTTTGTACATCTGTCTTTAAACCATAACAGATGGTATTCTTTCTTTGCAACAGCTCTTTTTTGTTTGTTTGTTTTTGGTGTTTTTTTATTTCTCTGTGACAGCTTTTTGTTCGTTTTTGTTTTTTTGTGTTTCTTTTGAGACAGGGTCTCACTATATTGGCCAGGATAGTCTTGAACTCCTGGCCTCAAGCAGTCCTCCCGCCTTGGCCTCCCAAAGTGCCAGGACAGTAGCCGTGAGCCACCATGCCAGGCGCAACAGCTCTTTCCTAGTTCTTCTGTTGTAGCATTTTAAATCCAGATGTTACATTGATTACTGTCCTCTGGATTTTTATTTCTAGCCTTATAGGGGTAATATTGAACCTAGTCTTTCAAAATTACTACTTACCCCTTTCTCACACACACACACACACACACACACACACACACACACACACACACACAGAGGAGTAGAGAGAGTAGTTCACGTTGAAACCTTATGGCCCCATCACCCAGCTTCGATTGTTATCAAAGCTTTGCCACTTTGTTTTTTTTTTTCCTTCGCCCATTTGTTTCTTGAGTTATTTTAAAGCAGGTGTACTTCATCCTATCTCTAACAGATAACTCCCTTTAAAAAAGAACTTCAGTGGCGTTATCACATCTGACAAAACTTTTTTTTTTAAAAAGCCCAGCCTGGGTAACATAGCAAGACCTCGTCTCTACAAAACATCAAAAACAAAAAAATTAGCCTTGCATAGGTTAAATCCAGCCCCCTGTGTGTCTGTTAATAAAGTTTTATTGGAACACAGTCACATTTTGGGGGCTTTTGAGCTACAGTACCAGAGTTGGATATTTGTAACAGAGACCCTGTGATTCACAAAGCCTAAAATATTTGCCATCTGGCTCTCTACACAAAATATTTGCCCACCCCTGAGCCAGGCCATTTGCTTTGTGAACTGGTTAAAATTGGCCAGGAGCTCTGTCTGTGCAGTGGAATATTATTGGCCGTGAAAAGGAGTATAATTCTGACACATTCTACATGTTGATAAACCTTGAACACATGATATTGGATGAAATAAGCCAGACCAAAAAGGTCTCATATTGTGTGATTCTACTTGTAGGAGGGCCCTAGATTCTTTCAAATTATAGGGACAGAAAATAGAATGGTGGGTGCCAGGGGCTGGGGAGGTGCAGGGTAGGGGGAGATGACGTTTAATGAGGACGGAGTTTCTGTTTGGAATGATGAAGAAGTTCCAGCAGTGGATGGTGGGGAGGGTTGAACACCAAGGTCGACGGACTTCCCACCACTGAACTATACAATTACAAATGCTTAAAATGGAAAATTCTATGCTATGTGTATTTTACAATTGAAAATTATATGTATAAAATCATAATTCTGTATATAATTATAAATAACTATATAATTGTAATATTTAGTTGCACATAATATATCCTACATTAAATTTATATATTTAAATATATTTATCTCTTTATTACTAATGTAACACAACATATGTATATGTTAATTTATTAATATATTCAGATTATAATTATATATTAAATAAATATAATGTAATTTTTAGTTAAAATAATCATTTAAAAATAAATCATTTAATACAATTAAATATATAATAAACGGATACAATTTTATATTTAATATTACATATTTAATTTTATAGTTATAAACATGACTACCAAATGATTATATATGCTCATAAATTATGATATAAGTATATTTAGAAAATTATATGTAGCTATAATTATACATTATTATCCACAGTTTTATATATAATTTTATAAATATATTTTTAAAATTTAAATTTATATATTAGTATGTGTTACACATTTACTGTTTAGATTATAAGTTCACATTTAAACATATAGATTTGTAAATACATAATTATTTTATATATATTTCGTAACACCGGAAAAGTCTTTCTAGTTACTTGAGACGTTTTCCCTTAGTTTCTGACTTTGAGTATTTGACGGAAGCCAAGGAGGGCCTGAGATGTCGAGTCTATTTGCAGTCGTGTTGCTACTTTCCCTTGAACTTTGCTGTAGTTCATACTAGGAGGTGGGTGTTACTGTGCCGAGGTTGGTCAGTGGTGTCTAGGAGCCATTGTCATGGAGGAAACCCCTCCCAGCACCTGGGCTGGCCGTCAGAAGCTGTCCCATGCTTGTAGACATGCACCTTCTCCCTTCATGGGCCTGAAATTCTCAACTGTTTGTTCCCATCAGACAGTTCTAGGAACTGTGATTGTGTCCCCATTAAAAAAAATGACAAAATCTTCCGTTTTTATGAAAAATCCCACACCCTGCTTTTTCATTGTAACCCCAGATCCTATAAGAAAATGCAATGTAGTATTTTCACTATGAGTACTGAGCTAATATCTATTTCCTGCATTACCAAACTCAGACAAAACACTGGCTCATACTTTTCTGATAAAAAGGAAAAAAATGCATTTGTATCTGTAATCAAGTGTAAAAGCTCTCATCAGCTGTCCTTCCTCCTGAGCCCCACCATGTCCCTGTTAGCTGAGTGACGTGCTCACCATGTCATAAAACCGTAAGGAGAGACAGAAAGTGAGGCTGGTGATGCCACCTGCTAGGACGTAAGAGGGACTGGACTGAAACTCAGCTTGGAGATGTCATCCATTTCTCTCTATTTTTTTTTTTTTTTTGAGACAGAGTCTCACTCTGTTGCCCAGGCTGGAGTGCAGTGGCACGATCTCGGCTGACTGCAACCTCTGCCACCCAGGTTCAAGCGATTCTCCTGCCCCAACCTCCTGAGTAGCTGGGATTACAGGTGCCTGCCACCGTGCCCAGCTAAGTTTTGTAGTTTTTAGTAGAGATGGAGTTTCACCATCTTGGCCAGGCTGGTCTTGAACTCCTGACCTCGTGATCCACTTGCCTCGGCCTCCCAAAGTGTTAGGATTACAGGCATGAACCACCATGCCCGACCTCTTTTTCTCTTTTTACTGTGGTAAAATACGCTTAAAATGTACCATCATAACCATCTTTATTAACATTTTTAATGTTTCAGAACAGGGTCTTTCTCTGTCAGCCAAGCTGGAGTGCAGTGGTGTGATCACGGCTCACTGTAGTTTCCAACTCCTAGGCTGAAGCAATCCTCCTCTCTCAGCCTCCTGAGTACCTGAGACTAGAGGTGTGAGCCACGATGCCTGGCTAATTTTTAAATATTTTTGTACAGATAGGGTCTTGCTATGTTGCCTAGGCTGGTCTGGAACCCTGAGGCTCAAGTGATACTCCCACCTTGGCCTCCCAAAGCGTTGAGATTACAGGCATGAGCCACTGTAGCCAGCCCATTTGAACCATCTTGCCGTGCACAATTCAGTGGCATCTATTGCATTTACCGTGTCGTGCAACCATCACCTCTCTCTAGTTCCAGAACATTTCGTCATCCCAAAAGAGAACCTGTACCTGTTAAGCAATTATTCCCCATCCTAAGCCAGGATGGTCTCTTCTTAACTTGACTGCAGCTACAAAGATCCTGTTTGCACATGAGGTCCCGCTCACAAATACTGGGGTTTAGGACTTTGGGGGATGCACAGTCCAACCAGTGCAGGTGTGGTGGAAGGCGTGGGCATTCAGAACACAGGAGTCATTGGATATCTATACTTTACAGAGAATCCTATCCTTAGCTCTGTTTCTGCTTCGTTAACGTGGCCTCCTCCCTCCCCTCCCCCTGGCCATAGTGAAACTAAGAACAGTGAGAAAACAGAACAGCAGGTGTCACCTTCCTTCTACCCAAAAGGCAGGTGAGCAAAAGGAGACAGGAACAGGGAAGTGGATAATTCACTGCCCAGACCAGTGGTGTCGACATAACACTCAGACTGTCTCATCTCATACTCACGCAGTCGACATCTCTCCATAGCAGCGTATGTCTCTTTGTACATCTAGTGAGGCATTGGGGTTTTTGCAGGAAGGAGTGACTCTAATGGGGCCAAAGTCTTTCTGAGGCAAGTCAGAACCTGGAAACTTATACAGCCTTAGGTGTGTGTCCTTTCCCTAACACAGAGCCAAAAAGAATCTCATCTTTCAAAAGGTAAGTGGAGAAGTTGCAGCTAATGCCGGTAGCATGACCTGTGGCCTCTATCTGGGCTTCATATCAGCTAAGATCTAGGCTTTTAGCTACTTTCAGGCCACTTTGGATGGGCTAGCAAGGTGGAAATACAAAACTAGCAGGCCAATAAGTCACTCGTCTTGCAGAATGATAGAAGTGTCGTGCGTCGAAGCAGCCGGGGTGTACTTGGAATTGATTCAACTGCTGGGCAGGGCAGGGCAGGGGAGAGCATGTTTCTGAAATAGTGTGCATTGTACTTTCCATTTGTAGACTTAATTCTAATGAGTGAGAAGCACTTAACAGGACCACATGGTGATCTCTGTTCCATAGTTAGATGTAACCTGCAGATAGAGAGTAAGTCCCTTCCACATTCTTCCGTGGGAAGAGGACTCAGTTTCTCTCCTTGTCTTCTTTCCTGGTTTTCTGACTTACATCTGCTAGATCCTGCAGTATTTTTTTTTTTTTGAGACAGTGTCTTGCTCTGTTGCCCAGGCTGGGGTACAGTGGCACTATCATGCTCCCTGCAGCCTTGACCCCCTGGGCTCAAGTGATCCTCCCATCTCAGCCTCCTGACTAGCTGAGACTACAGGTGCACTTTAGCACACCTGGCTTTTTTTTTTTGTAAAGGAGTGGTCTTGCTATGTTGCCCAAGCTGGTCTGAAACTCCTAGCCTCAGGCAATCCTCCTGCCTCAACCTCCCAAAGTACTAGGATTACAGTTGTAAACTACCATGCCTGACCTTGTGGTACTTTGATTTCATGGATGGCTGACAGAATTTGAAATTTGGATGGCAGCCAGTTTGTTGTTATCCCGAGGGCTTACAGATTAATGTGGAAAAGTCTGTTGTCTGGAAAGAGGTGGGGTAGAGAGGTGTGGTGGGGAAGGGAAGGAGAGATACCAGTAACAACATTTTGGGTGGGTTCCTGCAAGCAGGAAGCTGAGGAGCTGAAGCCAAGATACATGCCCACACCACTGTAAACAGGGCGGACTCAGGCAACATGTGCTGGGTGTAAAATAGGCTTTACACATGCTTGATACATTGTGCAAAGAACTTGAGAGTGGATAAACATGTACATTACCAGACTCTGTGGAACTTATTTTTTGTTCTCTTTACATTCAACTTACAAAAAGTTTCTTCTTTTATTGATTTGACTGGTGGAAGGGAAGGGTCTTTTGCAAAGCATCTATATATTTTTTCCCTCCGAAGGTGTTCTTCTTCCTGCCTGTCTACAGACAGGCTCCACACACCAAGGCAGCCCTTGGCAGGAAGGGTGGATGTGGCTTGGAAGTGTGCTACGGGTCTGAATTGCTGAAAGCCCGAAGCGACATTCTACCCAGCAGTAGAGCACCAATGGAGTGTGGCCCAGACACGGCCCCCTCTCTGGGATTACTGATGCTCAGTTCCTTTCCAGCCCATGAGTCTTCCAGCTTCTGCTGCGGTCCTTGTTATCTTTCCCTGACTTTGTTTAGCAGATGCTTCTGTAACCAAAATGCAGGTTCAGCCGCTCGCCGTTTGCAGAGTGCAATTAGCAAGGGCGAGGTCCGGTATAAAGAAAGTGATTTTTTATTCCAGAGCTTTCTTAGGGGAAGAAGTACAGGCTTCCTGCTTGAGGCCACCAGTTTGCTTTTGGAGCACAAAGCAGGCACTTTTAAAGGAAAATGGCATGCAGGGGAGGAAGTGTGTTTTTGTCTTTACACTGGTTTCCAGGGGGCAAGAAAATTTTTGTGGGGGGTGGGGGTGGGGGTGTAAAGAGCCGAAGAGAACGAATGTAAACTTTGCAAACCATCCGGTCTCAGTTACAGTACAGACTCTGCTCTTGCACCTTTTTTTTTCTTTTCTGAGAGACAGTCTTGCTCTGTCGCCCAGGCTGGAGTGTACAGTGCAGTGGCACATTCTCGGCTCACTGCAACCTCCGCCTCCTGGGTTCAAACATTTCTCCTGCCTCAGCTTCCCGAGTAGCTGGGACTATAGGCACACATCAGCACGCCTGGCTCATTTTGTATTTTTAGTAGAGATGGAGTTCGCCATGTTGGCCAGGCTGGTCTTGAACTCCTGGCTCACGTGATCTGCCCACCTTGGCTTCTCAAAGTGCTGGGATTATAGGTGTGAACCACCATGCCTGGCCTAAGTGAGTTCTTGAATTATTCTTTTTCACTGCCACTTTTTTTTTGGGGGGGGGGGCGAGGGGATAAAGGATTTTCTTTTTTACTTAATTTTATTTATTTATTTATTTTAAAAACTTTTAGGTTCAGGGGTACACGTGCAGGTTTGTTACATGGGTAAACTGTATGCCACTTTGTGTACCGATTATTTTGTCACCCACGCAATAAGCATCGTACGTGACAGTTAGATTTTCCATCCTCATCCTCCTGTCCTTCACCTTCCAGTGGCCCGGTGTCTGTTTTTCCCCGTCTCCGTGTCTGTGTATACCCAGTGTTTAGCTCCCATGTATAAGTGAGAACATGTGCGTCCACTTAGGAGAATGGCCTCTCTACGTCCATCCACGCTGCTGCAGAGGACGTGATCTCGTTCTTTTTCCTTTAATTAAGTAATTTTATTCTTTATGATTTATACTAAGACAGGTATAGATAACTCAAAAAAACTGAGTTTTTTTTTTTTTTTGCTTCTGAGTAACAGTGGTAACAGTACCAGCAACAGTAGCAAGGATGATAAAACCAATTCTTTAGTTTCCAAGCCAGTTAAGAAATGTTACTATGGAAAGGAATCAGCAAAAACAATGTTACTGTCTTGACACAGTAAAATGTGTGCACAGGAGGGTAAAGGGAGCGTGGTTTTACTCAACTAAGTTATTGTAACAATCAGAGCTTCTAAGGTGACTGCATTAGCCAAGCACCAATGAGTTTTGTGGGGTCTGTCTCTGTCACCCATATAGGACTTGGACCCTCTGTGGAACACCCGAGTACCTGGCCCCGGAAGTCATTCAGAGCAAGGGCCACGGAAGGGCCGTGGACTGGTGGGCCCTCGGCATCCTGATATTCGAGATGCTCTCGGGGTAAGTGGAGTCTCCGTAGAGAATCTTCATCTTACAGGCCAGCACCCCCTTCCCCCACCCATTCATCCCCTCGGCGTTTCTGTAACCTTGAAAACAGTACGTGACTATCACAGACACACGGTGTGGCTGCACACACATCTGCTGCCCTGCTGAGGTTGGCAATGTGAATTAGCAGTTGAGCTTGTTTGAATAAGAGGCAAAAAACCTAAACTTGTGAAGGAACCACCCATGCATGCCCATTGAGATTTTTATATTGAAATATCCATATCTTCCTTAAATACAAAATTAACGTTCTGGGCTGCTCCAAAGGTGGTGAGTTATCTCAGTTGGTTTTCACAGTTAGCTACAGATTGAACTCCTTGCTCTCCTCTTTTCCCCCTTATCACTTCTGTGTTTAATTAATCTTAAAAAGAATTTAGAAATTAAAGTAAAAATGAATCTTCTGCACTGACCCTTGCTGAAGTAACCTGCGGAGCTCAGGAAGGCACAGGTTGGGTCAAGGTAAATCAGCCAACTACAATTGAGTGGCTTCTGCATGAACAGCCGGCGAGGAAGGTGAGAATATGTTCTCTCCTAAAACCGCACACCTGTGGCACAGGAAAGGGGTGCCGACCCAGACCCCAACACAGGGTTCTTGGATCTCTCGCTAGAAAGAATTCGGGTAAAGTCCATAAAGTGAAAGCAAGTGTATTAAGACAGTAAAAGAATAAAAGTATGGTTACTCCTTAGGCAGAGCAGGCCCGAGGGCTGCTGGTTGGCTATTTTGATGGTTATTTCTTGACTATACGCTAAACAGGGGGTGGATTTTTCATGAGTTTTCCTGGAAAGGGGTGGGCAAGTCCTGTAGCTGAGGAGTTCCTCCCCTTTTTAGAGCTTATAGGGTAACATCCTGATGTTGTCGTGGCATTTGTAAACTGTCATGGCGCTGGCGGGAGTGTCTTTTAGTACCTAATGCATTATAATTAATGTATAATGAGCCGTGAGGACGATCAGAGGTCACTGTTGTCGCCATCTTGATTTTGGAGGGATTTGGCCAGCTTAGTAGCAGCCTGTTTTATCAGCAGGGTCTTTGTGTGCCGACCTCCTATCTCGTCCTGTCACTTAGAATGCCTTAACCGTGTGAGAATGCAGCCCAGTAGGTCTCAGCCTCATTTTACCCGGCCCCTGTTCAAGATGGAGTTGCTCTGGTTCCAGCGCCTGTGATCCCTGTGTTGGGTGACATTTGGAAGTCAGGGGAGGTGCCATCCTCCCTGCCACCACATAACAGAGAGGTCGGTCATTTGTTGGGATGTCAGCATGATTGAGTGTTCGAGTCTAGCATGTGCCTGGGACAACTCCACTATGACTTGACCAGAAACGCAAAGGAAGCATGCAACACTTGGAAACCCAGGACGTGGGCGTCATCCTCATTCCGTTGTTAGTACCCAGCATGTCCATTAATTCCCTAAGACGACTCAGTAGCGTGGCACTTTTCCAGAAAGGAACCTGTAGGAAGGAGTGAGCTACGTGTGTGCAGAGGAACTGTTGCACTGTGTGGCTCTGCACGAAAGGCTCTCCTCTCTGGGATGAAGACGAGAGGAAGCCCAGCCTGCGAGGGCCCAGAACACCGGTTGGGGGATCCTCTGCCGTGCTTTGCCACAGCCGACACTCTGCCTTCTATGTTCTCTCTTTTCCTGTTTCCTTCTTTTTTCTGCTTGCCCCTGAGTCTCAAAGACAGACACCAGCGTATCCTCTGAGTGCCTTCCGTTGTCGCAAAAGCCAGATCCTTGCTCACATCTCTCTGATTCCCTGCAGGGGGTCAACACCAGATATTTTTACTGGGAAACTTTCCCTTTCAGTTGGAAACAAAGGAGGGAAGGAGGAGAGGCATTCTCCTGCCTGGAAGGCGTGTCTCAGCCAGATCCTGCTGGCGGGAGCACCCAGACCCAGCGCTTGTTCCTGGGGGTGTGGAGCATGTGACATTCTAACATCCACCTTAGAAAATCCAGGCAGTCACTGACTTTTGTTTGGGGAGCAGACAGGGGTCATCGTCCCATGTGCTTATCTCTGCCATCTTTTATAAAGAAAGTGAATCCGTTAATTCCCACACTAGCTTGGGGATCAGAACGATGTTGAACAAGCACTGCCAAAGAACTCCACCACAAAACCGGAGCCTGAGATGCCACAGGAGGAGAGTGGAACCCACAAACACCTGTATTTCATTGTCTGCCTATCCATGTATATTGTTTATCATCCATCCATCTACCCATCTGTTTATCTATGTTTATATACTTTTCCATCCATCCACCCATCTACCCCTCCACCCCTTCATCCATCCATCCACCCACCCCTTCATCCATTCAACCATCCACCCCTTCATCCATCCATCCACCCACCGCTTCATTCATCCATCCACCCACCCTTTCATCCATCCATCCACCCACCCATCCCTTCATCCATCCACCCACCCCTTCATCCATCCACCCACCCCTTCATCCATCCATCCACTCACCCCTTCATCCATCCATCCATCCATCCATCTACCCCTTCATCTATCCATCCATCCAACCCCCCCCACCCCCCTACCCCTTCATCATCTACCCCCCACCCCTTCATCCATCTACCCCCCACCCCTTCATCCAGCCCCCCCACCCCTTCATCCACCCCCCCCACCCCTTCATCCGCCCACCCACCTACTCCCCTACCCCTTCATCCACCCACCCACCCACTCCCCTACCCCCTCATCCATCCACCCCCCACCCCTTCATCCATCCACTCCCCCACCCCCCAACCCCTTCATCCATCCATCCACCCCCAACCCCTTCCCTTCATCCATCCATCCACCTACCCACCCCTCAACCCCTTCATCTATCCATCCATCCACCCACCTACCCCTTCATTTATCCATGCATCCATCCATCCACCCCCCACCCCTTCATCCATCCATCCATTCATCCACTCACCCACACACCTATCCCTGTCTGTCTCTATGGTCTGCTACCTATTATGTATGCATGTATATGTTTATCTATTTATCGTTATCTGTCATCTAAGTTGTCATTTATATATTTATATATCCATCTCTCTGTCTCCATCTCTTTATCTCTACAATCTTTTTATCTGTCTACCTACTTGTTATCTATGTATTTACCTATCATCTATCTGTTATTCATATACCAATCTATCCATCTGCTTCCTATTTATCTGCCTATCCATCTATTTATCGTCTTTCTATGTAACTGTTTACCTACCTACCTATCCATCTATCAATCATCTATTTACCTATTCATCTGTCTGCTTTTCTATGTATCTATCTATTTATCAATCATCTACATACCTACCTATCCATCTATCTCTACCTTTCTGTCTATCTAGCTATCAATAATCTACCTACCTACCTGCCTGTTGGTCTTTTGAATTTTCCATTACTCTTTGCTGAGACATGCCTACAAATCGTATAGAATTAAACTTCTCAGTATGCACTCTAGCCCATTATGTCCCAGGCAAACTCAGAAGGTTGTAAAAATCACTTAGGCATATTGATCAGCATCCAACCGAGGAAAGCACCACATTTTCCTTCAGTGATAACACTGACCACAGGAGGGCAGCGTTGCCTGAGGATTGTTGTATCCTGTAGTCTAATAGTTTTAAATAGAGTGAGGTTCATGTGCCCCAAATTTTACTCATTATAGGATAGAGTAGACTATTATTAGAATACAGTATACTATTAGAACATAATATTGTTAGAATACAGCATATAATTATTAGACTATAATTAAAACAGTATTAGTTTCAAGGTATGTTGAAGTTAAAAATTTATAAAAATAAATTTAAAAAGAATAGAATATTACCCCCCCAGTCATTAGAATGACTGTATTAGAATTATTATATAAAGTTATGAGAATTGTTAATAGGCTATAACATATTGGAATATTTATATATATTAGAATATAATAGAATAGAAAATAACCTAATTATAATGTAATAAATCATTAGGCTAATTGAAAATGAATAATTAGGCCAGGCACCATGGCTCACGCCTGTGATCCCAACACTTTGGGAGGCCGAAGTGGGTGGATCACCTGAGGTCAGGAGTTGGAGACCAGCCTGGCCAACATGGTGAAACCCCATCTCTACTACACATACAAAAAAAGCCGGACATAGTGCCTGTAATCCCAGCTACTCGGGAGTCTGAGGCACGAGAATCACTTGAACCTGGGAGGCAGGGAGGTGGCAGTGAGCCAAGATCGCACCACCGTACTCCAGCCTGGGCAACAGAGGTAAGACTCCATCTCAAAAAAAAAAAAGAAAAAAAAAAAAGAAAGTGAATAATTAAATGAATAACCATCTCCCAATCAAAGCCCAGTCTGCTGACCTGTGCATTTCATGAGGCAGGGAGCTATTGATTCACAGTAGGCCTCTTTTTATTTTCCTTTTTTCTAATTAGAGTCTATTTCTGGGTGAATATTGTTTTTTCAATTTCTCAGCAGCCCTGTGTCTTTTCACATGGGTGGGTGTTTTGAGAGTTAACCAGCTTCGCTGACCCCAACTCTCCCAGGCATTCCTGTGCTCTTCCCCAGCTCTGGCCGGCTTCAGGTTGCCTGGACCACCCCAAGCCTTCTCACTGTCTCCTGCATCCCCTCCGCCTGCAGTACATTTTCCTGGAAGCAGTTGCAGGCACCCTGTCCACGCGCCCACCAGCTGTGCCCCTCTTCCCTGGGAGCCCGCTTGTTGCTTCCTGGATGACTGGAGCAGAATCGGAAGCTTGTTACCATATGAGGTTCTGAGATGGTCTGTCTGTGGGTTGTCCACCACCCTTAGACAACAGCCTGGCCCTTCGTCTTCCCACTGCTTTTTAAACATGCCAGGAAGCCTGACCTGTCCCCCTGCCCAAAGGCTGGCTTCCTTCCTCCCTTCTTTTTTCTTTTCTTTTCTTTTCCTCCCTCCCTCCCTCTCTCCTTCCTTCCTCTCTCCCTCCCTCCCTCCCTTTCTCTCTCTCCTTCCTCCCTTCCCTTCTTCCTTCCCTTCCCTTCCCTTCTCCCTTCCTTTCCCTTCCCTTCTCCCTTCCTTTCCCTTCCCTTCTCCCTTCCCTTCTCCCTTCACTTCCCATCTCCCTTCCCTTCTTCCTTTTCTTTCCTTTCCTCCTTTCCTTTCCTTTCCTCTCCTTTCCTCCTTTCCTCTCCTCTCCTTTCCTTTCCTTCTTCCTTTCCTTTTCCCTTTCCCTCTTTCCCCTTCCCTCTTTCCCCTTTCCCCTTTCTCCTTTTTCCTCTTTCCTTTCCTTTTCCTTTTCCCTCTTCGTTCCCCTTTCCTTTCCTTTCCTTTCCTTTCCTTTCCTTTCCTATCCTTCTTCCTTTCCTATCCTTCTTCCTTTCCTTCTTCCTTTCCTATCCTTCTTCCTTTCCTTTCCTTTCCTTCTTCCTTTCCTTCTTCCTTTCCTTTCCTTTCCTTCTTCCTTTCCTATCCTTCTTCCTTTCCTATCCTTCTTCCTTTCCTATCCTTCTTCCTTTCCTTCTTCCTTTCCTATCCTTCTTCCTTTCCTTCTTCCTTTCCTATCCTTCTTCCTTTCCTTTCCTTTCCTTCTTCCTTTCCTTTCCTTTCCTTCTTCCTTTCCTTTCCTTTCCTTCTTCCTTTCCTTTCCTTTCCTTTCCTTTCCTTTCCTTTCCTATCCTTCTTCCTTTCCTTTCCTTTCCTTCTTCCTTTCCTATCCTTCTTCCTTTCCTTCTTCCTTTCCTTTCCTTTCCTTCTTCCTTTCCTATCCTTCTTCCTTTCCTTCTTCCTTTCCTTTCTGTTCCATCTCGCTCTGTCACCCAGGCTGGAGTGCAGTGGCACAATCTTGGCTCACTGTAACCTCTGCTTTCTTGACTTGCTCTGTCACCCAGGCTGGACTGCAGTGGTGCAATCTTGGCTCACTGCAACCTCTGCTTCCCAGGTTCAATTCTCCTGCCTCAGCCTCCTGAGTAGCTGGGATTACAGGTGTGTGCCACCACGCCCAGCTAATTTTTGTATTTTTAGTAGAGAGGGGGTTTCACCATATTGGCCAGGCTGGTCTCAAACTCCTGACCTCAAGTGATCCACCTGCCTCAGCCTCCCAAAATGCTGGGATTACAAGTGTGAGCCACCGCACCCGGCCAGGACTGGCCCTTTCCCTTCCACTGCACATGCTGCAGGTTCACCTGTCACCTGCTCCCACAGCCCTCTGGGGCCTCCCTGTTCTCCTGGGACATGCCCTGTCCGATCAGCCCATCTGTTTTCTTTATACTGCTTAGCAGCTCTGAAACCATCTTGATTTTGTATGTGTTGCCTGTCTCTGAGAGCAATGCTTCCAAGCTGCTCTCCTTACCTCCTCCAACCCAGAAACTTCTGGTGGCTAGAGGGAGGGCGTTGCTGCACACACATAAGTGGAGCCGGCCTGCAGTCAGAGTCCTCCTGCTCCCTTCGCAGCCCGTGTCTGCACCTTCCCTATTCCAGCTCCATTTGATGGATTCCCACTCTTAGCAGGATCAAGTGAGGCTGTGCCTTGTCTGTTTTATTGCTTTAACTGGTTATCTCAATCTTCCACTACGCACAGGGGAAAACATCTGTTTGGTAAAATCTGCCATGTGATTAGGAAGGAGGTCATATCATGATGCAGATTTTATTTTCATGGAACGAGACATGTTTAGGTCAGATGAAAATTGTGTGGCACATTCTGGAACAAAATCACTCATGCACTTTCCAAAGACCCAAGCTCAGCTCCGATTTCTCCCATCCTATTCTCTTTTCTCATCCATTTCCGTGTTTTTATTCTCCCAGAGAGTTTAACTCAAGAGTCAGGTAAAGCCTAGACGCGGTGGCTCATGCCTGTCTGTCATCCCAGCACTTTGGGAGACTGAGACAGAAGAATTGCTTAAGCCCAAGAGTTCAAGACCAGCCTGGGCAACGTAGTGGGGCCCCATCTCTACAAAAAATAAAAATAAAACTAGCTGGGTGTGGTTGTATGTAGCTGTAGTCCCAGCTACTCAGGAGGCTGAGGTGGGAGGATTGCTTCAGCCCAGGAAGTTGAGGCTACAGTGAGCTGAGATTGCACCAGTGCACATCAGCTTGGGTAACAGAGCAAGACACTGACTCAGAAAAAGAAAAAAAAAAATCAGCTAAAGCATCAAGAACAAAACACAGGGGCACGCACGGCATAGAGCAGAGTGTAGGGTGAGAAAAAGCCCCGGGGCATCTTGTCTTAGTTATGACAGCAATGATTCTCAAAGAGGGATCCCAGAGGACTGTTGGGTTCCGGAAGTGTGTTTTAGCAGATGGGTGAGATCATTTTTCCAACGACAGATCTGAATAGTGATGAATTTTCCTCATAGGTGTCAACTAAGACAATACAGCATAGCAGACAGGGTGCAGAAGATTCTAGAGAAGGTAGAATCTCTTTGCAATGAAGCCTCTTCCATGGAGAGCGTCAGGCATTGTGCAGCGGTTCTCAAACATGCTGGCCTCGGGAACCCTTTAACACATAGCTCAGAGTTATTAACAACCCGCAGAACTTTCATTTCTGTTACAGCTGTCCACGCTGACTGCATTTGAAATTAAAGTGGGACTGAAATATAAATAAACAGAATACATAAGTAATATATATGAGAAGTTAAATAATAATCACAGAGGTGAACATAAATGGCATTTTTTAATGGAAAAAATGTGTAACCGCACTTTCTAGAATTGAAACCATTCAGACTGTGCACGGTGGCTCACGCCTGTAATCCTGTCACTTCAGGAGGCTGAGGTGGAAGGATCACTTGAGCCCAGGAGTTGGAGGCCAGCCTGGGCGACATAGTGAGACCCCATCTCTACAAAAAATAAAATGAAATAAACCAATTGCCTGGGCTTGGTGGTGCACGCCTGTGGTCCCAGTACTTTGGGAGGCTAAGGCAGGAGGATCACTGAGGCTGGGAGGTCAAGGCTGCAGTGAGCTGTGGTCTCGCCACCGCACTCCAGCCTGGGTGACAGAGAGAAAACGTTCGTGAGGAGGTTGGCCGTGTTTTCTGGGTTTTGCGAATCTCTTAGTGTCCAGCTTTCACCAGGACTGCTGGCCTCTCCTCCCTTCATCTGCAGACTGTCTGCTGTGCTGCATAGCGTGTTGCTGAGTTGAGGCATAGGAAGAAAATTCATCACTATTCAAAGCTGGAGTCAGAAAAACGACCTCACCCATCCCTAAATTGGGGTCGGGAAGCCACCCTGGGACTGCACTTTGAGAGCCACTGCTATGATGCCCACGCGAACGCGCCCGGGGCTATATTTTCAAACTCTCCGCTCAGCCCCAACCCTCACACACCCCAGTGCTTGCTCCTTCCGCTTTATCTGGCCCTTGAATTCCCCTGTCTCATCTCCCACCTCACCCACCCTGGTTCATCTGAGGAGCACAGATTTTATATTTATTTATTTATTTATTTATTATTATTATTATTATTATTATTTTTTTCTTTAGAGGGACTCTCTCTCTGTCGCCCAGGCTGGAGTGCAGTGGCGTGATCTCAGCTCACTGCAGCCTCTGCCTCCTGGGTTCAAGCAGTTCTCCTGCCTCAGCCTGCCGCGTAGCTGGGGTTACAGGTGCACGCCACCATGCCTGGCTAATTTTGTATTTTTAGTAGAGATGGGGTTTCACCATGTTGGCCAGCCTGCTTTCGAACTCCTGACCTTGAGTGTTTCACCTGCCTCGGCCTCACAAAGTGCTGGGATTACAGGCATGAGCCACCACGCCTGGCCTAGATTTTAGATTTTAATCTGAAGGTATCGGGACAAGGATTTTTGAGGAAGAAGTCAAGGTGGGATGAAATTCTAGTGAAATTCTAGTGACGGCTTTCTTCTTTTCTCTAAAAGCCTCTGCCTTCCTTTTCGTGAATGCATTTCCAAAGCACCCATCTTCCAAGGCCGGCCCCGGCCTTCGAAAGTGGGGCAGGGAATGTGTCGGCCGATAGTTTAGGAGGGTGTTTTCCCAGCTGAGTACAAGGGAGAACATCAGCTTGCAGCGCCCAGGGCATCTCTGCCTGGACCGTCCACTTTACTGGAAGATGTACATAGGTGGAATAATTACATTCAAATTTTACTGGCAAATGATAGAGCTAGTGGCACAATTGGTGTGTTTCTTTTTCATTTTTCTTTTCTTTTTCTTTTTTTTTTTTTTTTAACAGAGTCTTGCTCTGTTGCCCAGTCAGGAGTGCAGTGGTGCAGTCACAGCTCAGTGCAGCCTCAACCTCCTGGGCTCAAGCAAACCCCCCACCTCCGCCTCCTGAGTAGCTGGGATGACAGGCACACGTTACTGTACCTGGCTAATTTTTAAAAATTTTTTTGTAGAGATAGGATCTTGCTATATTACCCAGGCTGATTTCAAATTCCTAGGCTCTAAGGGATCCACCTGCCTTGGCCTCCCAAAGTGCTGGGATGACAGCCGTGAGCCACTGCATGAGCGTTTTTTTTTTTTTTTTCTTTTGAGACAGGGTCTTGTTCTGTGTCCAGATTAGAATGCAGTGGTACAGTCATAGCTTACTGAAGCTTCGACCTCCGGGGCTCAAGCGATCCTCCTGCCTCAGCCTCTTGGGACTACAGAAGCTGTAGCTGGGAACACAGGCACACACCAGCACGTCCAGCTAATTTTTAAATTTTTTGTAGAGACGAGGTCTCACCGTGTGGTCCAGGCTGGTCTTGAACTCCTGGGCTCAAGCAATCCTCCCGCGTTGGCTTCCCCAAATGCTGGGATGACAGGCATGAGCCACTGTGCCTAGCCTGAGCGTGAATTTTTCAGGTGAAAATCTCGAGCTTGCATTCATGCTGATTAGTAGATTGCCCTTACTAGTATAGCTGTCACCACAGATCAATTTAGCTTGCTTAATAATGCCAAATGCCATATAATGAGAATTTATTCTTCACTTGGTAAGAATTGGAAGCAGTCTGTATGTTTAGAGACAAAAATTTGAGGGTTTCAGAGGGCACTGCCCAGGCGTCCGGGGGAGTGCTGTTTCTCAGACACATACACACACACACAGTTTCTGCTTTTTCTTTCGGGCAAGATCATCAGTTAGTGCTCACTTACTATTTATTTTTTTCTGCTTATTAAATACCTTTCCCATGATCTTATGTATTGTCTACTGTCCAACAACACGTCATTTAATATTCTCCATAAATGTTTTTAGGTATGTATGACACATTTCCTCCTGGAGTTTAATGCTCCATTCCTGTATTTGTGCATTTCCCCGATCAAGTCACACAGCTGAATGTATTCAGACAGGGTCACCACCCAAACCTAGAGAGAAACAGGAATACAAGTCCCCCAACTACTGTTACAGAGAACTCTGCGGGTGGGTGAGGGAGGACGGGCTCGGGAGGTTGTTCACGTCTGAGGCGGCAGTGTTGACGCAGATCGGACACGCAGATCTGACGAGTGTCCGTACTCAGAGCTCTGCTTCCCAGCCTGGCCTGGGTGGTTTATCAGTACATTGTGGTGGCTCGTAACTCCAGAACCAGCGGACCAAAGAGAGATGCTATTGGAAAAGTCACCTTCGTGCTAAAGTGCAAAATGAGCAACTGAAATGTTATTTAAGAAGGAAGAAATGCTGTGTTAAGGCCACATTGCACACACCTAATCATTTACCTTTCTCTAGTATCTTTCATTTCCTCATGTAACCCACCCCCACTTCTCTGTCACCTCTGCCATTGATTTTCATTTTTGTACTTTGTATTTCTCCTCTTTGTTTTCCTTTGAATTTTTCTTCACTGAAGTGTATTGGACAGATCATGTGTGTAGTTCTACATGTGAATGTCCTGGCACTGCTGTTAGAAACTACCACAGACTGGAAGGTTTAAACAAGAGAATTGTATCCTCTCCTAGTCCTGGAGACCAGAAGTTTGAGATCAAAGTGCCTCAGGACTGCGCTCCAGGGAAGGATCCTTCCTGCCTCTCCCAGCTCCTGGGGGCTCCAGGAGTCCCTGGGCTTGTGGCCACATCACTGCAGTCTCTGCCTCCACCTTCATGTGGCTTTCTCCTCCGTGTCTCTGTCTCCCCTTTGGTCTCTTAGAAGGAAGGACACCTGTCATTGGATTTAGGGCCACCCTAATCCAGGACGCTCTCATCTCAAGATCCTTCAATTAATCACATCTGCAAAGACCCTGTTGCTGAATAAGGTCTCATTCCAGGTCTGGGCATTAGGACGTGGATGGATCTTTCTGAAGGCCACAGTTCAATCCACTACAGGTGTATCCAGTTCCCTCTGGAGGCGTTAGGGGAGGATCCTCCCTGCCTCTCCCAGCTCCTGGGGGCTCTAGGAGTCCCTGGGCTTGTGGCCGCTTCACTGCATCTCTGCCTCTGTTCCCATGTGGCCTTCTCCTCTGTGTGCGTGCCTCCTCTTCAGTCTCTTACGATGATACCTGTCATTGGATTTGGACCTACCCTATTCTAGGATGATGTCATCTGAAGCTCCTCGAGTTAATTCTATCTGCAAAGACCCTATTTCCCAATAAGGTCCCATTCGCAGGTTGGTGGGGCAGGATCACAGATGTAACTTCCTGGAGACCTCTCATTCCACCCACTCCACTGAATTTCGTTAAGGTCAGGAAGTGATTTGGAATCTACAAGAGAATTATTTTTGCTCATTGGCATTTCTGATCATCAGTGAGGGTATCATTTGAAAGCTCCATTTTGTAAGGTATTTCCATTGCTAGAATACCTGAATTGGAGTATCTAAGTCAAAAGAAGCTAAATAGAAAACATGACTTTGAGCCAATATGAGTCTCTGTCCTGGTCAGTATGAGAAAATGTCAGAAGTACAACTTGTGCCTCGGACATGTAGGTGTGTAGTATACACTTACTGGTTGATGATGTGGTTTGGCTTTGTGTCCCCACCCAAATGTCATGTTTAAATGTAATCCCCAGTGTTGGAGGCAGGACCTGGTGAGAGGTGGTTGGATCATGGGAGTGGTTTCTGATGGTTTAGCAACATTGCCCTAGTACTGTCTCGTGAGAGTTCTCAGGAGATCTGATGGTTTTAAAGTGTAGTACTTCCTCCTTTGCTCGCTGTCACTTATCTGCCACCAGGTAAATGTGCCCTGCTTCCCCTCCGCCTTCCGCCATGATTTGTAAGTTTCCTCAGGCCTCCCCAGCCGTGCGGGACTGAGAGTCAATTAAATCTCTTTTTCTTTCTTTTATTTTTCTTCTTCTTCTTCTTCTTTTTTTTTTTTTTTTTTTTTTTTTTTTTTTTTTGAGCCGGAGTCTCACTCTGTCACCCAGGCTGGCGTACAGTGGCACTATCTCGGCTCACTGCGAGCTCTTCCTCCTGGGTTCACGCCATTCTCCTGCCTCAGCCTCCTGAGTAGCTGGGACTACAAGCGCCCGCTGCCACGCCCAGCTAATGTTTTGTATTTTTAGTAGAGATGGGGTTTCACCATGTTAGCCAGGATGGTCTCGATCTCCTTGACCTCGTGATCTGCCTGCCTTGGCTTCCCAAAGTGCTGGGATTACAGGCATGAGCCACTGTGCCTGGCCTAAATCTCTTTTCTTTGTAAATTACCCAGTCTCAGGTAGTTCTTTATAGCAGACTGCAAATGGACTAATACAGTTGACTTCTAGGTGTTCTTGGATTTATCTTGGTCTTTGCAGTTTTAAGTATATATGTTTTTTAGTTTATTTCACATATTTCTAAAATTTCTAGATATTACTAAAGTCTGTTGGTTTCTGCAGCAGGACTGCAATCTTTTTACTACAGTCAACAAAGCATAGCATGACAATCTTGTTTTCACACACGCACCGCTATTTTCAAGGCTGTATTTGCATGTATTTCTGTCTTTTTCCTGGTCTTCAGGGGTCAAGAAATGGTTTTCTTGGGGCAAAGAGCTTTGGTCAGCTTTGCAGACCACCCAGTCTCAGTTACAGATACAGACTCTGCTCCTGCACCTTAAAAGTAGTCACATAGTGAGACCGCATCCCTATAGAAAGTCAAAAAATTAGCCAGGCATGGTGGCACACACCTGTGGTCCCCGCTACATGGGAGGCTGAGGTGGGAGGATGGCCTCCTGGGGGAGTTCAAGGCTACAGTGAGCTATGATTGCACCACTGCACTCCAGCCTGGGTGACAGAGTCAAACCTTGTCTCACAAAAAAGAAAAATATGGTAAACTCGGGCTCTTTCATTGGCCTATACACATTTATTGATCACCTGTTGCTTGCCACATATTGTTCCGTGAATGAGGAGTATAAAGAAATTCAGTGATGGGTGTGGTGACTCACATCTGTAGTCCCATTACTTTGGAAGGCTGAAGTGGGAGGATCACTTGAGCCCAGGAGTTTGAGACCAGCTTGGGCAACATAGTGAGACTTCGTCTCTACCAAAAGTTAAAAAAAAAAAAAAAATCAGCCTGGTGTGGTGGTGTGCACCTGTAGCCCCAGCTGCTCAGGACGCTGACGTGGGAGCATAGCTTGAGCCCTGGAGGTCAAGGCTCAGTGCAGTGAGCCAGGATCACGCTGCGGTACTCCAGCCTGGAGGCAACAGAGCAAGACCTGTCTCAAAAAAAAAAGTAGTTCACTGACGTTCACTTGCAGTTTATTGAGGGTGCCTTATAGTGCCGTGCAAGCCGGCTCAGTACCGAGCTCTCCAAGGCAGGACATATCAGGTACTGCTTGTGCTGTAGACTGAAGGAAGCCTCGAGAAAGATGTCCTGTTCTTGGCCATAGTGGCGTATTTACCACTGTAAAGTTTAACAATTATTTTACATTTTATTTCATTTATGTACTCCGTCTCGCTCTGTCACCCAGGCTGGAGTGCAGTGGCACGATCTCAGCTCACCGCAACCTCTGCCTCTCAGGTTCAAGCAATTCTCCTGCCGCAGCCTCCTGAGTAGCTGAGATTACAAGCACCGGCGACCATGCCCAGCGAATTTTTGTATTTTTAGTAGAGACGGGTTTCACCATGTTGGCCAGGCTGGTCTGGAACTCTTGACCTCAAGTAACCTGCCCGCCTCAGCCTCTCAAAGTGCTGGGATTGCAGGCATGAGCCTCAGCGTCCAGCCTATATTTTACTTTATGTTATGTTATGTTATTTTATGTTATGACAAGGTCTCACTCTGTCACCCAGGCTGGAGTGTGGTGATGTGATCACCACTCACTGCAGCCTTGACCTCCTGTGCTCAAGCGATTCTCCCCTGTCAGCCTCCCAGGTAGCTGGGACTACATGTGTGCACCACCACACTCAGCTAAATTTTTTTTTTTAAGGACTGGGTTTTGCCGTATTTCCCAGGCTTATTTTATTTTTTAAATTGACACATAGTAATTGTATATATTCATGGGGTACACAGTGATGCTTTGATACAAAGAATGGAGTAATCAGATCAGGGTTAATTAGCATATCCATCATTTCAATTATTTGCCATTTCTTTGTGTTAGGAACATTGAATATCCTGTATCTATTTGAAACTGTATGACATTTTATTGCTAATTATGGTCACCCTACAAGGCTATAGAACACTGGAACATATTCCTCCTATCTTATATCCTTTAACAAACCTCTCCCTATCTCTCCCTTCTTCCCTTCCCAGAATCCAGTATCCTCTGTTCTTCTTTATCCTTTCAGGAGATCAGCTTTTTATAGCTTTCATGTATGAGTAAGCACAAGTACTGTTTAATGTTCTTTTCCTGGCTTATTTCACCTAACGTAACGTCCTCCAGTTTCATCCGTGTTGCTGCCAATCAGAGGATTTTATTCCTTTTCACGGCTGAATAGTATTCTACTGTGTGTAGATAGCACCTTTTCTTTACTGTCTGCTCATCTGCGGGTGGACACCTAGGCTGATTCCCTATCGTGGCTGTTGTGAATAGTGCTGCGGTAAACATGGGCGTGCCGATGTCTCTCCGATATCATGGCTTCCTTTGCTCTGAACAGATACCTAGTAATGTCATGGCCGGGTCATGTGGGAGTTCCATTTCTAGTGTTTTGAGGAACCTCCACACTCTTCTCTACGGTGGCTCTACTAGTTTACATTCCCACCAGCGTTGCATGAGAGTTCCCTTTCTAGCCAGGCACGGTGGCTCATGCTGGTAATCCCAGCACTTTGGGAGACCAAGCTGGGTGGATCACTTGAGCCCAGGACTTCAAGACCAGTCTAGGCAACATGGTGAACCCCCCGCCCCCTCCAAAAAGTACAAAAATTAGCCAGTGTGATGGTGGGCGCCTGTGGTCCCAGCTACTTGGAAGGCCGAGGCAGGTCGATCGCTTGAGCCTGGGAGGCAGAGGTTGCAGTGAGCTGAGATTGCACCGCTGCACTCCAGCCTGGGAGACAGAGCGAGATCCTGTCTTAAAAAAAAAAAAAAAAAAGAGTTCTCTTTTCTCCACACCCTCACCAGCATTTGTTATTTTTGTGTGTATGTGTCTTTTTTTTTTTTTGAGACAGAGTTTCACTCTTGTTGCCCAGGTTGGAGTGCAATGGTATGATCTTGGCTCACTGCAACCTCCACCTTCCGGGTTCAAGTGATTCTTCTGCCTCAGCCTCCTGGGTAGCTGGGATTTCAGACGCGTGCCACCATGCCTGGCTAAGTTTTGTAGTTTTAGTAGAGATGGGGTTTTACCATGTCGGCTAGACTGCTCTCAAACTCCTGACTTCAGGTTATCTACCCGCCTCGGCCTCCCAAAGTACTGGGATTACAGTGTCTTTTTGGTAATGGCCATCTTAACTGGGTCGAGATGATTGTTACCTCATTGAGGTTTTGATTTGCATTTCTCTGGTGATTAGTGACACTTAGCATTTTTTTCATATACCTGTTGGCCTTTTCCATGTCTTCTTTTGAGAAATGTCTGTGAAGACCACCTGTCCATTTTTTAATTGGACTGCTTATCTTTTCGCTGTTGAGACGTTTGAGTTCCATGCTTGGTCACGGTGGTGGATTCACCCCGGTAAACATGAGAGAGCATTTCCGTCCAGTGTTTAGTGCACAGTTAAGGAATGGGCTGGTGGCCCCTCTGAATAACATGCTCAAAGGAGTTGCCTTCTGCCTCAAAGGAGTTGCCTTCTGCCTCTCAAATCGTCTTTATATTCTCTCCAAGGGAGCTTCCCTTACATCGGGCTGCGGCACACGATGCCTTGCCTCTTAGAACCATCTGAGTGTCACGTGCTTTCAGATCGTGACAACTTCAGTGTGCGGGGAAGAGTGCATGTGAAATAAATTATCTTCTGCCTGTGTTAAGCAGAAATAGCTATCTTTACAAAGCAGGGATTTTTTTCCATGCTTACTCACCACTAAAAATACATGTTTGGTTTTCTAACAGGTTTCCTCCGTTTTTTGATGACAACCCGTTTGGCATTTATCAGAAAATTCTTGCAGGCAAAATAGATTTCCCCAGACATTTGGATTTCCATGTAAAGTAAGTAAACCGTTTGCCTCGTCATGGGGTGTGTTTATTTTTAAAGTGTCTAAAATCACCATGAAAACACGCACTCAGCAGGATACCATATTGTGGTATTAAATGTGCTGCGCATAAACTATTTTGGACAGTTGTCTTTTCCACAAGAAAAGAAAAAGATTTTAAGTATTCTACTTTAATGATAACTTCACATTTTAATGAGTCTTGGCTGTATTTTATTCTTTTGGTGATATGTTATGTTTAAAATGAGCCAATGAATGAGTTTGTCGTCGTATTTTATGAGAGAGCAGTTTTGGAATTTGACAAGAAGGATCCTAGTTCTGTGGCTAGCAGAACTGTTGATGGGTTTAGCAGAGTTTTATCCTTTCTCTCCGGCTTAAATTATGCTCAACCTCTAAGCCCTTTTTAACGTCAACATTTTCAGTTCTGAGCATGTTGCTTTACAAACATTTACATAGTTGCTGGATATTGGCAACTTTGGATGCACATTTTATTAAGGTTGTTGCAATAGGGAGAAAAGATACTTTGTTAAATATAAGAATGCTTTTGGTTTTCTGGCTACCTTACCCAATCGGGTCACCTGGTAGCCATTTTTACTGCAATAAGCACTGATTTCTGTTTGTTTCACTGTATTTTTCAGATGAGTTAATGGGTGCACCAGCGCCCTGGGCACAAACTAGAGCTGAATGCATCTAGTTGAGAATTAAACTTTTATTTTCCATGGCCTATTTTCTTGTGAGCCAGTGGAAGTTCAGTTTGGAGAAGACTTATTTCAGGGCGACGGACCAGGTTGTTTTGAATATGCCCCTTATGGGGCCACTGGCTACGTTCAGTTGAGTTTCTTGGTGGCGAATGCACCCCATCCTAACCAGAGGTTCTTAGTCTGAACAGAAGATAAGGTCGTGTTTTATTGGCTTGAGCTTGTGTTGTGTTTGACACACTAGAGGCAGGTTTTAAAAGACTTTAGCAAGAAAACGAGGCTCCGCTTAACAATGAATCGCCTAGAAGGAACACCCTGTCCAGTGAATGGTAAGACAGGGAGGTGTCAGGGGAAACAGCACCTCAGAAGCCAACTGCTCTGGAAGGAAATAGAAAGGATTGTGTAGAACCTGTCTCTCAGGCCCCAAATCCATCTGAGTCGAGTGACATTATATCAAGTGGATGGCAAAGCACTTTTATGATCGAGTTTGGCAAGGTGAGGTGCTCATGCCTGTGACCCCAGCACTTCAGGAGGCTTACTTGGGGCCAGTCCAATAGTTTGAGGCCAGCCTGGACAATGTGGCAAGACCCCATGTCTACAAAAAAATTCAAAAATTAGCTGGGCATGGTAGCATGTGCCTGTAGTCCCAGCTACTAGGGAGGCTGAGATGGGAGGACTGCTTGAGCCCAGGAAGTTGAGGCTGCAGTGACCTGTGATTGCACTGCTACACTCCAGACTGGGTGAAAGAGTGAGACCCTCTCAAAAAAAAATTTAAAAAATAATCATATATATATATATAGGGCGGGGGGAGAGGGAGAGAGGTTTCCAATGTCCTGTGGAAACAAACAAAAAAAGGAATTGCAAAAATAGAACACACCAGAAGCATAATCAAAGTCTGGACTCTTGCCACTTTTCCTTCTTTCTCTCCTAGAGAGTAGAGAACCAGCGGTGACCATCTTGGTACTGTCTGATCTAACATCCCTCTCGTTATGTAGCTCCCAGCCCCTTCCAGTGTTCCCCACAATGTCCCTGTCTCTTTACATACCCAGTGCGGGTCCACCAAGAGCAGGAACAGTGGTAGTTGAGTAAAACTTCACTTCTTTCCATTATTTGTTAAATCTTCTCAAATTGACTGAGAAGCAAGACCTCAGTGACTCATATCTTTCCTTTTATTTTTTGGTAGAGATGGCTATGGGGGTCTTGCTGCATTGCCTAGGCTGCTTTTGAATTCCTGGGCTCAACTGATCCTCCTGCCTTGTCCTCCCCAAGTGTGGGGATTACAGGCGTGAGCCACTGCACCTGGCCTTAATGATGCATTTTCTTATCCAAATCACTGTTCCTGGTTGGCCGTGATGCTAGAATTTTGATTCTCAGCTTCTTAAAGTCGTATGTTGGTTCCTGCAACTTTTATCATTTGACCCGGTAAACATGTCGCCTGGGCAAATGGCATGTCAGGATTGACATTCCTTATAGAAAGAAATATCATTTAAAAGAAAACACCAAAACAAAGCTTTGGGACTTGTTGCCAGTTCAGTAGAGGTATTATCTGCCGGGGCTTTTTTCATGCCTGAAAGTACCTGCATCTGAGAGGAGCCAGCTGGTGCCAGGATCATAAATAAAATTTAGAATTTTGGCTATAGTGCATCAAAAGAGTGCCGGCAGATGTGTCGCTTATCCTGGGGTCAAGGGACCCATCTACAGCTGTGGACACTTCTGTTGTTCCTTTATAGGGCTTTGCGTCTTCGGGGGCCCCTTCCCATCCACACTCTTTACTTTCTAGACTCTGCTTTATAAGAGTTTGCTTTGGTATTTTACTTTTTTTTGTTTTTTTTTTTTTAAGAGTTGGATGTCTTGCTCTGTCACCCAGGCTAGAGTGCAGTGGCACAATCATAGCTCACTTCAGCCTCAACGTCCTGGGCTCAAATGATGCTCCCACCTCAGCCTCCCGAGTAACTGGTGCTACAGTCTTGCACCACCATGTCTGGCCGATGTTTTGATTTTTTGTAGAGACGGGGGCCTTACTATGTTGCCCATGCTGGTCTCGAACTCTTGGTCTCAAGTGATCTTCCCACTTCAACCCCCTGCGTAGCTGGGATTACAAGCCACTGTGCCCTGTATTTTAAATAAATCTTCATTTTCTTACATGCCAAACACCAAAAGAATTAAAAAAAAATTCAAGGTCATCAAACACTTTGTTTTCTTACATGCCAGACACACACACACACACACACACACACACACACACACACACACACACACACACACACAAATTGAAATTTATCAAGGTGATCACCAAAACATTCTGAAATAAACATAGGGCTTTTTTTCCACTATAATTTACATCACTGCCTGCCCCATTAGTGTACACACTTAAAGGTGATTGGACTGGGATTATAAGAAAACAGGTTTATTTAAAATATAAAAGCATAAATAAACCTTTCTTATAATCCCACTCCAGTGAGCTTTAAGTTTAAGTGTGTGTGATAAGGGGGCAGGCAGTGGTGTAAATCATATGAGGAAAAAGCCCCACATTTATTTGGGAATGTTTTGGGGGTATAGCATTTGATGACCTTGATTTTTATTTGGCAGAGGGGAGCATGTCAAAATAATGAAGGAGAAACTCACTAAGTAGTGGAAAGGTTTGTAACTTTTCGGTGATTTTTTTATATTCCCCACCCTGCTCAAAGCTTTTCAGCCTTGCAGGATGGATACAAAATCCCAGCCTCAGGTGGGCGGACAGATGGTCTCTGAGGTTTACTTAGAGGCAAAGAAGCAGTGAAGTCTGACAAGCATCCCATTGTAATTCAGAAAGCATGGTGGCAGGAATTTCCGATCAGACAGGACTGGTGAGATTCACAGTCTAGATGGTGGAGTCTGACCCTGGGACGTCACCTGGCTTGTCGGAGTCTCTGCAGTCCGTCACCGAACCTGGGAGTGGCCCAGTCCAAGTTCATGCTACTTTCCCTGGGACGTAGTTTATGCCAGGAAAGCCTAGATGCTTACACCGGGGTCGTGGGTATTGGATTGTTTGGGGGGACTTCAATATATTATATTATTATTTCATGTTGTGTATATTATTATACATAATATACTCTGTGTATTATATGTGTACATGCAGACACACGTGATCATTTCCACTTCCATAAATGCGCATCTTAAAACTCGCCTAATCTACTAGAAGTCTTCAACATCATCTCTAACTACCCATCCTAATTGAACCAGCTTGCTGCTGTTGTTGTTGTTGTTTGTTTGTTTGTTTGTTTTGAGACTGAGTGTAGCTCTGTCACCCAGGCTGGAGTGCAGTGGCTCAGTCTCAGCTCACTGCAACCTTCACCTCCTGTGTTCAAGCAGTTCTTGTGCCTCAGCCTCTCAGGTAGCTGGGACCACAGTCATGTGCCAGCATGCCCAGCTAAAGTTTTTGTTTTTTGTAGAGATGGGGTTTCACCATGTTGGCCAGGCTGGTCTCAAACTCCTGACGTCAAGTGTTCCGCACGCCTCGGCCTCCCAAAGTGCTGGGATTACAGGTGTGAGCCAGTGTGCCCAGCCTTCCGGCTTGCTGTGTTTCTGACATGGTCTGTTATTTAAAAAGGAAGATTACAAGTGAAGAAGCAGACTTAGGAGACTCATCCTAATGTGTGTGCTTATGGGAAAGCCAGCCTTTTACAACAGGAATCCCATCAGTAAGCAGACCCCCAGGGCAGCGTGTGACTGTGGATGCTGGTGAAAGCAGACCCCCAGGGCAGCGTGTGACGGTGGATGCTGGTGAAAGCAGATGTCTTCTATTTTGCAGGGACAGCCTGACAGGCATGTTTACGTTAAGTGTCTGGATCCTCCCTGCAGGCACATACAAATTTCACCCTTTTCTACTCAAAGGGGTAGTTTCTTGACAAAGATGTAATCAACCCCCTTCCCTTAGCTTCAGCCATGCAGGGGGCAACCCAGCCTTGCATAGGTTATTTAAGAGCCGGTGATGGTAGGAAATAAGCACTAGAAAATGTTTTGCTAAAATGGAAATGAGCCGTGGTCCTCGGAGTGGGTAGACCTTATCTCTGTTGCCGTGCCGCGTTTGCTGATGTGGATATATAATCTGTCACTTTTTCTTTTTTTTTGTCTCCTTCCCCTACACAGAGACCTCATTAAGAAACTGCTCGTGGTTGACAGAACAAGGCGATTAGGAAACATGAAGGTCAGTATTTGATCCCATAGGTATTCAGTGGTACCCGATGTGCGTGTCTGCCGTCTGACACCCATATTGACACGTGCAGATATAAACCAAGGTTTAGCGGTCGGATTTAATCACTGCCCAAATTTCAGATCTGGTGCTTTATTTATTTATTTTTTATTTTACTTGAAACTGCCAGGAAAGATCTATCAAATCTGAGTTTCTGGGCACACAACGTCAAACTGGGTCTACACTGTATCTCCCCTCCCCTCAAGCAAGGTAATAGAGCAGTAACAATTCCTAAGTTATTACTCATTATTTTGTTGACTTATTTATTTTATTTTTTAAACAGCTTTATGGAGCGTGAACTCACACGCCTTGCAATTTACCCATCTAAAATGTGCAATTCAGTGGCTTTTAGTATACACACGATTATGTACAGCCAGCCCCATGGTTAATCTTAGAACATTTTCATCAGCTCAAAAAAGAAACCCTGCACCCTTCAGCTATCACTGTGCTGCTATTCTTTCATCCTCTCTTGCCCTAAGCCAGCGGTCCCCAACCTTTCTGGCACCAGGGGCCAGTTTTGTGGAAGACAATTTTTCCACAGACCACACAACCTAAATCCCTCACATGCGCAGTTCGCAACAGGGTGTGTGCTCCTATGAGAATCTAATGCCACCGCTGATCTGACAGGAGGCGGAGCTCAGGTGCTAACGCCAGTCATGGGGAGCAGCCGTCAATACAGGTGAAGCTTCGCTCACCTGCCTGCTGCTCACCTCCTGCTGTGTGGCCCATTTTGGTTCCTCATAAGCCATGGACCACTACCAGTTTGTGGCCCAGGGGTTGGGGACCCCGACCCTAAGCAGCCACTAATCTACTGACTTTCTCTGTAGGGTTCGGTATTCTGGGCTCTGCTAAAAATGGCCCTGCTGAAAATGGAATTGTACAAAATGTAAGCTTTTGCGTCTGACTTTCTCTGAGCAGATGTCTTCAAGGTTCATCCAGGCTATAGCCTGTGTCAGGGCTTCCTTCCTTTTCATGAGCACATAGTGTTCGATCGTGTGGGCAGACCTTGTTTTGTTTGTCCGTTCATCCATGGACGGACACCTGGGCTGTTTCCACCTTTCGGCTTTTGTGAGTAGTTCGCCATGGACATGGGAGTATATGTTTTACGTGCGCAAGTGATGATTTTAAAAGTTGTGCGTCAGGTATGATTTCCACAAACTTTGTGTGTGGAGGCAAATGCATAATTGACAAACAGACTGTTCTGTAAGTAGTATCATACCTTATATGCAAGTTTTGGCATCCCCGAATTTGATAGAATTCATGAACTTTTTGTTGGCTATTTCTAGCTCTGGACAACCTTGGAGGGACTTATACTTGGAGGAACTTCCATATATGTCTTGACCCTGTAAATTACAGTCTGGGGAGACACAGTACACCAGGATGTGAGGCTTGAACCACTGGGCTCTCTTGGGGCCCTCTGTGTGGTTTAGGAGTCTCCAGTGGCTGCCATAACAATGGACCACAAACTAGGGGCTTAACAGGAGTTTATGCTCTCCCCATCCTGGAGACCAGGAGTCTGAGATCAAGGTGTCTCAGGCCTCCAGAGGCTCTAGGGGAGGATCCTTCCTGCCTTTCCCAGCCCCTGGGTGCTCCAGGCATCCCTGGGCTTGTGGTCGCATCACTCTAGTCTCTGTCTTTTTCTTCACGTGACCTTCTCCTCTGTGTCTGTGTCTCCTCTTCTGTCTCTCAGAAAGATGCCCGTCACTGGGTTTCGGGTCACCCTAATGCAGGATTATCTCTTCTCAAGAGCCTTCCCTTAATTACATTTACAAAGACCCTCTTTGCGTGTAGGGTTCCATTCCCAGGTACTGGGAGTCAGGACATGGCCATATATTTTGGGGGCCACTGCCCAATGTGTGATAATTGTGTCTGCTTCCTGCCAGAGGCTCTAGGGGGGATCCTTCCTGCCTCTCCCAGCTCCTGGGGGCTCCAGGCATCCCTGGGCTTGTGGCTGCATCACTGCAGTCTCTACTTCCATTTTCACATGGCCTTCTCCATTGTGTTTGTGTCTCCTCTTCTGTCTCTTATGAGGACACCTGTCACTGGATTTAGGGCCCACCCTACTCCAGGATGATGTCATCTCGAGAACCTTAATTTAGTTACATCTGCAAAGACCCTATTTCCAAATTAAGTGATATTCACAGGCACTGGGGGATAGGACATGCACGTATCTTTTTGAGGGACATTGTTCACCCGGTAACTGTAGTCAAGCTTCTGTCCTTTACATTATTTGTAGACAGGGGCCGATACCTTCAGGTCTCCAAGGAGCCTGTCCAGCCGGGTTGCACAGTGTGGATTCATCTGTGCCACGGCTCTTCACAAAAGTGGATGGGTCCTGTGTTAATGCCACAGCCATTTGGAAAAGAGCTGGGTCTCTTGCCAGGACTGCAGGGAATTACAGATGACCCATATCTAGAATCTGCTGGGAATGGCATAGTGACCGTTATAGGTACCTTCTGAGGGGGAAGAACAAGTTTCCCAATCAAAGGAATTGGGGAAAAGCTCACGAACTCTCAAACTAGGTCTTAAAGTCTAGTTAAAGCTTCCTGATATGGAGATAAACTGAAAGAAACTCAAGAAAACACTTTATTTTTTTTTAATTAACACATGAAAATGGTTTTATTTATCATGTACAACATGAAGTTTTGAAATATGCACCCATTGTGAAATGGGTCCATTGAGTTCATTAACATATGCATTACCTCACATAATTACCATTTATTTGTGGTGAGAACACTTAAGATCTATTCTGAAAAAAATTGTTTTTAAGAGATGGGGTCTCGGGGGGCGGAGCAAGATGGCCGAATAGGAACAGCTCCAGTCTCCAACTCCCAGCGCGAGCGACACAGAAGACCGGTGATTTCTGCATTTTCAACTGAGGTACTGGGTTCATCTCACTGGGGAGTGCCGGACGATCGGTACTGGTCAGCTGCTGCAGCCCGACCAGCGAGAGCTGAAGCAGGGCGAGGCATCGCCTCACCTGGGAAGCGCAAGGGGGAAGGGAATCCCTTTTCCTAGCCAGGGGAACTGAGACCCACAACACCTGGAAAATCGGGTAACTCCCACCCCAATACTGCGCTTTAAGCAAACAGGCACACCAGAAGATCATATCCCACACCTGACCGGGAGGGTCCCACGCCCACGGAGCCTCCCTCGTTGCTAGCGCAGCAGTCTGTGATCTACCGGCAAGGCAGCAGCGAGGCTGGGGGAGGGGCGCCTGCCATTGCTGAGGCTTAAGTAGGTAAACAAAGCTGCTGGGAAGCTCGAACTGGGTGGAGCTCACAGCGGCTCAAGGAAACCTGCCTGTCTCTGTAGACTCCACCTCTGGGGACAGGGCAATAACAAACACAGCCGAAACCTCCGCAGACGCAAAGGACTCTGTCTGACAGCTTTGAAGAGAGCAGTGGATCTCCCAACACGGAGGCTGAGATCTGAGAACGGACAGACTGCCTGCTCAAGTGGGTCCCTGACCCCTGAGTAGCCTAACTGGGAGACATCCCCCACTAGGGGCAGTCTGACACCCCACACCTCACAGGGTGGAGTACACCCCTGAGAGGAAGCTTCCAAAGCAAGAATCAGACAGGTACACTCGCTGTTCAGGAATATTCTATCTTCTGCAGCCTCTGCTGCTGATACCCAGGCAAACAGGGTCTGGAGTGGACCTCAAGCAATCTCCAACAGACCTACAGCTGAGGGTCCTGACCGTTAGAAGGAAAACTATCAAACAGGAAGGACACCTACACCAAAACCCCATCAGTACATCACCATCATCAAAGACCAGAGGCAGATAAAACCACAAAGATGGGGAAAAAGCAGGGCAGAAAAGCTGGAAATTCAAAAAATAAGAGCACATCTCCCCCGGCAAAGGAGCGCAGCTCATCGCCAGCAACGGATCAAAGCTGGACGGAGAATGACTTTGACGAGATGAGAGAAGAAGGCTTCAGTCCATCAAATTTCTCAGAGCTAAAGGAGGAATTACGTACCCAGCGCAAAGAAACTAAAAATCTTGAAAAAAAAGTGGAAGAATTGATGGCTAGAGTAATTAATGCAGAGAAGGTCCTAAACGAAATGAAAGAGATGAAAACCATGACACGAGAAATACGTGACAAATGCACAAGCTTCAGTAACCGACTCGATCAACTGGAAGAAAGAGTATCAGCGATTGAGGATCAAATGAATGAAATGAAGCGAGAAGAGAAACCAAAAGAAAAAAGAAGAAAAAGAAATGAACAAAGCCTGCAAGAAGTATGGGATTATGTAAAAAGACCAAATCTACGTCTGATTGGGGTGCCTGAAAGTGAGGGGGAAAATGGAACCAAGTTGGAAAACACTCTTCAGGATATCATCCAGGAGAACTTCCCCAACCTAGTAGGGCAGGCCAACATTCAAATCCAGGAAATACAGAGAACGCCACAAAGATACTCCTCGAGAAGAGCAACTCCAAGACACATAATTGCCAGATTCACCAAAGTTGAAATGAAGGAAAAAATCTTAAGGGCAGCCAGAGAGAAAGGTCGGGTTACCCACAAAGGGAAGCCCATCAGACTAACAGCAGATCTCTCGGCAGAAACTCTCCAAGCCAGAAGAGAGTGGGGGCCAATATTCAACATTCTTAAAGAAAAGAATTTTAAACCCAGAATTTCATATCTAGCCAAACTAAGTTTCATAAGTGAAGGAGAAATAAAATCCTTTACAGGTAAGCAAATGCTTAGAGATTTTGTCACCACTAGACCTGCCTTACAAGAGACCCTGAAGGAAGCACTAAACATGGAAAGGAACAACCGGTACCAGCCATTGCAAAAACATGCCAAAATGTAAAGACCATCGAGGCTAGGAAGAAACTGCATCAACTAATGAGCAAAATAACCAGTTAATATCATAATGGCAGGATCAAGTTCACACATAACAATCTTAACCTTAAATGTAAATGGATTAAATGCTCCAATTAAAAGACACAGACTGGCAAACTGGATAAAGAGTCAAGACCCATCAGTCTGCTGTATTCAGGAGACCCATCTCACACGCAGAGACATACATAGGCTCAAAATAAAGGGATGGAGGAAGATTTACCAAGCAAATGGAGAACAAAAAAAAGCAGGGGTTGCAATACTAGTCTCTGATAAAACAGACTTTAAACCATCAAAGATCAAAAGAGACAAAGAAGGCCATTACATAATGGTAAAGGGATCAATTCAACAGGAAGAGCTAACTATCCTAAATATATATGCACCCAATATAGGAGCAACCAGATTCATAAAGCAAGTCCTTAGAGACTTACAAAGAGACTTAGACTCCCATACAATAATAATGGGAGACTTCAACACTCCTCTGTCAACATTAGACAGATCAACGAGACAGAAAGTTAACAAGGATATCCAGGAATTGAACTCATCTCTGCAGCAAGCAGACCTAATAGACATCTATAGAACTCTCCACCCCAAATCAACAGAATATACATTCTTCTCAGCACCACATCGTACTTACTCCAAAATCGACCACGTAATTGGAAGTAAAGCACTCCTCAGCAAATGTACAAGAACAGAAATTATAACAAACTGTCTCTCAGACCACAGTGCAATCAAACTAGAACTCAGGACTAAGAAACTCAATCAAAACCGCTCAACTACATGGAAACTGAACAACCTGCTCCTGAATGACTACTGGGTACATAACGAAATGAAGGCAGAAATAAAGATGTTCTTTGAAACCAATGAGAACAAAGATACAACATACCAGAATCTCTGGGACACATTTAAAGCAGTGTGTAGAGGGAAATTTATAGCACTAAATGCCCACAAGAGAAAGCAGGAAAGATCTAAAATTGACACTCTAACATCGCAATTAAAAGAACTAGAGAAGCAAGAGCAAACACATTCGAAAGCTAGCAGAAGGCAAGAAATAACTAAGATCAGAGCAGAACTGAAGGAGATAGAGACACAAAAAACTCTCCAAAAAATCAATGAATCCAGGAGTTGGTTTTTTGAAAAGATCAACAAAATTGACAGACCACTAGCCAGACTAATAAAGAAGAAAAGAGAGAGGAATCAAATCGACGCAATTAAAAATGATAAAGGGGATATCACCACCGACCCCACAGAAATACAAACTACCATCAGAGAATACTATAAACACCTCTACGCAAATAAACTGGAAAATCTAGAAGAAATGGATAATTTCCTGGACACTTACACTCTTCTAAGACTAAACCAGGAAGAAGTTGAATCCCTGAATAGACCAATAGCAGGCTCTGAAATTGAGGCAATACTTAATAGCCTACCAACCAAAAGAAGTCCAGGACCAGATGGATTCACAGCTGAATTCTACCAGAGGTACAAGGAGGAGTTGGTACCATTCCTTCTGAAACTATTCCAATCAATAGAAAAAGAGGGAATCCTCCCTAACTCATTTTATGAGGCCAACATCATCCTGATACCAAAGCCTGGCAGAGACACAACAAAAAAAGAGAATTTTAGACCAATATCCCTGATGAACATTGATGCAAAAATCCTCAATAAAATACTGGCAAACCGGATTCAGCAACACATCAAAAAGCTTATCCACCATGATCAAGTGGGCTTCATCCCTGGGATGCAAGGCTGGTTCAACATTCGCAAATCAATAAACATAATCCAGCATATAAACAGAACCAAAGACAAGAACCACATGATTATCTCAATAGATGCAGAAAAGGCTTTTGACAAAATTCAACAGCCCTTCATGCTAAAAACACTCAATAAATTCGGTATTGATGGAACGTACCTCAAAATAATAAGAGCTATTTATGACAAACCCACAGCCAATATCATACTGAATGGGCAGAAACTGGAAAAATTCCCTTTGAAAACTGGCACAAGACAGGGATGCCCTCTCTCACCACTCCTATTCAACATAGTGTTGGAAGTTCTGGCTAGGGCAGTTAGGCAAGAGAAAGAAATCAAGGGTATTCAGTTAGGAAAAGAAGAAGTCAAATTGTCCCTGTTTGCAGATGACATGATTGTATATTTAGAAAACCCCATTGTCTCAGCCCAAAATCTCCTTAAGCTGATAGGCAACTTCAGCAAAGTCTCAGGATACAAAATTAATGTGCAAAAATCACAAGCATTCTTATACACCAGTAACAGACAAACAGAGAGCCAAATCAGGAATGAACTTCCATTCACAATTGCTTCAAAGAGAATCAAATACCTAGGAATCCAACTTACAAGGGATGTAAAGGACCTCTTCAAGGAGAACTACAAACCACTGCTCAGTGAAATAAAAGAGGACACAAACAAATGGAAGAACATACCATGCTCATGGATAGGAAGAATCAATATCGTGAAAATGGCCATACTGCCCAAGGTAATTTATAGATTCAATGCCATCCCCATCAAGCTACCAATGAGTTTCTTCACAGAATTGGAAAAAACTGCTTTAAAGTTCATATGGAACCAAAAAAGAGCCCGCATCTCCAAGACAATCCTAAGTCAAAAGAACAAAGCTGGAGGCATCACGCTACCTGACTTCAAACTATACTACAAGGCTACAGTAACCAAAACAGCATGGTACTGGTACCAAAACAGAGATATAGACCAATGGAACAGAACAGAGTCCTCAGAAATAATACCACACATCTACAGCCATCTGATCTTTGACAAACCTGAGAGAAACAAGAAATGGGGAAAGGATTCCCTATTTAATAAATGGTGCTGGGAAAATTGGCTAGCCATAAGTAGAAAGCTGAAACTGGATCCTTTCCTTACTCCTTATACAAAAATTAATTCAAGATGGATTAGAGACTTAAATGTTAGACCTAATACCATAAAAATCCTAGAGGAAAACCTAGGTAGTACCATTCAGGACATAGGCATGGGCAAAGACTTCATGTCTAAAACACCAAAAGCAACGGCAGCAAAAGCCAAAATTGACAAATGGGATCTCATTAAACTAAAGAGCTTCTGCACAGCAAAAGAAACTACCATCAGAGTGAACAGGCAACCTACAGAATGGGAGAAAATTTTTGCAATCTACTCATCTGACAAAGGGCTAATATCCAGAACCTACAAAGAACTCCAACAAATTTACAAGAAAAAAACAACCCCATCAAAAAGTGGGCAAAGGATATGAACAGACATTTCTCAAAAGAAGACATTCATACAGCCAACAGACACATGAAAAAATGCTCATCATCACTGGCCATCAGAGAAATGCAAATCAAAACCACAATGAGATACCATCTCACACCAGTTAGAATGGCGATCATTAAAAAGTCAGGAAACAACAGGTGCTGGAGAGGATGTGGAGAAATAGGAACACTTTTACACTGTTGGTGGGATTGTAAACTAGTTCAACCATTATGGAAAACAGTATGGCGATTCCTCAAGGATCTAGAACTAGATGTACCATATGACCCAGCCATCCCATTACTGGGTATATACCCAAAGGATTATAAATTATGCTGCTGTAAAGACACATGCACACGTATGTTTATTGCAGCACTATTCACAATAGCAAAGACTTGGAATCAACCCAAATGTCCATCAGTGACAGATTGGATTAAGAAAATGTGGCACATATACACCATGGAATACTATGCAGCCATCAAAAAGGATGAGTTTGTGTCCTTTGTAGGGACATGGATGCAGCTGGAAACCATCATTCTTAGCAAACTATCACAAGAACAGAAAACCAAACACTGCATGTTCTCACTCATAGGTGGGAACTGAACAATGAGATCACTTGGACTCAGGAAGGGGAACATCACACACCGGGGCCTATCATGGGGAGGGGGGAGGGATTGCATTGGGAGTTATACCTGATGTAAGTGACGAGTTGATGGGTGCAGCACACCAACATGGCATAAGTATACATATGTAACAAACCTGCACGTTATGCACATGTACCCTACAACTTAAAGTATAATAATAATAAATAAATTAAAAAAAAATAACATTTTGGATATACTTGGATAAATACATTGTTAAAATTAAAAAAAAAAAAAAAAAAAAGAGATGGGGTCTCGATGTGTTGGCCAGGCTAGTCTCGAACTCCTGAGCTCAAGTGATCTGCCCGCCTCAGCCTCACAAAGTGCTAGGATTATAGGCAAGAGCCACTGCACCCAGCAAAATCTTCTCTTCTAGAGATTCTTGAGAGTACATCATTAGTTATAGTCACCGAGCTGTGCAAGCGACCGACTGAACTTGTTCCTCCTGTCTCACTCTTTGTCTCTTTTGACCAATGACTTCCCATCTCAGCCCCTTCCCAGCCCCTGGTATCCACCATTCTACTCTCTGCTTCTATGAATTCAACTTTTTTAGATTTCCCATGTAAGTGAGATTAGGTGGTATTTATCTATCTCTACCTGGCTTATTTCTCTCTCTCTCTTTTTTTTTTTTTTGAGACAGAGCCTTGCTGTATTACCCAGGCTGGAGTACAGTGGCATAATCTCTGCTCACTGCAACCTCCACCTCCTGGGTTCAAGAGATTCTCCTGCATCAGCCTTCCAAGTAGTTGGGATTACAGGTGCCCGCCACGCCCAGTTAATTTTTGTATTTTTGGGTACAGACGGGGTTGCACCATGTTGGCCAGGCTGGTCGTGAATTCCTGACCTCAAGTGATCTATCTGCCTCAGCCTCCCGAAGTGTTGGAATTACAGGCGTGAGCCACCATGCCTGGACCTTATTTCTCTTAATATAATATCCTCCAGGTTGATGCATGTTTTTGAAAATGACCACATTTCCCTCCTTTTCCTGGCTGAATAGTACTCCATGGTGTATATATAACACGTTTTCTTTATCCACTCCCCTCTTGATGGGCACATAGGTTGATTCCATATCTTGGTGTTGTGAATTGTGGTGCAGTGAGCATGGGGGTGCACAGATCTCTTTGATATACTCATTTTTTTTTTTCCTTTGGGTATGTATCCAGTAGTGGGATTGCTTGAGCCTCTCGTAGTTCTATTTTTAGTTTGTCAGGGATGAAACTGTCTGATTAAAATGAAAGTGTGTTCCTGGGTAGCCCCTGGTCTGTGGGTGCCCTAGAGAGGGACACTTACTCTTTTTCCCACTCTGACCGCCTCTCCATCCTCGGCTGCACTGCCATCCTCAGCCTACGGGTATCACTGCGTTCCCAGTCAGTTGTCATTACTCCCTGTGGCCTTCCCGCCACTGACTTTCCCCACAATCCCTCCTCTTCCCTAGGAAGAAGGGTCTGTCATTCATAGCCTGGAGCCCCAGGGCCTTAACTTGGTTAAGAACTTCCAGATTCTTCTCATCCCTTGCTTCTCATCTGATGATTCCGTGGTCTTCCCCGTGAACCCTCATGCAGCCAGGATGGATGAGCCACCTGCTGCCGTACCTGTCACCATCACACCTTGCTGTTCTTCTCTCTTCGCTTGGCACCTCTTCATTCGGGGGTCTTCCCTTCTTCTTCTGGAACCACATCCATTCTGTTGAACTCCTTCATCCTCTGTGGACACTGCTGTGCCCTTCATGCTTGGAAAATCCCCAGCATGTTCCTTTTTTTAATATTAGCTGGACTTATACATGCACATGCATCTGCACACACACTTTATAGATATAAAATATAGAGAGATTTATATTCAAATTTATTTATATAATATAAAGTATGTGTATCTATATACACACATTGCATTTTTATACACTTTATATACAAACCAGCATTAAAAAAGTCAAAGGAATACAGATTTATCTATACATTATTTAAATAGATAATTATACATATATGTAGATAGATTATATTTTATGTAATATTGATATATATCTATATAAATATATAGTATATGTAGTTACTTAGAAATAAATATAAATATATATGTATTTAGAAATAAATAACGTAAAAATCTATATAATAAAGATATATACATATAAATATATAGATTTATAATATAGGTATGTAGATATAATATAAAGTGTGATGCTGGGCGCAGTGGCTCACGCCTGTAATCCCAACACTTTGGCAGGGAGGCAGGCTGATCACCTGAGGTCAGGAGTTTGAGACCAGCCTGGCCAACATGGTGAAACCCCGTCTTTACTAAAAATACAAAAATTAGCCGAGTGTGGTGGTGGGTGCCTGTAATCCCGGCTACTTGGGAGGCTGAGGCAGGAGAATTGCTTGAACCCGGGAGGCAGAGGTTGCAGTGAGCCAAGAGCACGCCATTGCACTCCAGCCTGGGCAATAAGAGCTCAACTCCGTCTCAAATTAAACAAATAATAATATAAAGTGTGTATACCTATATATAGATATATTGCATTTTTTTTTGAGATGGAGTCTTACTCTGTCTCCCAGGCTGGAGTGCAGTGATGCGATCTTGGCTCACTGCAACTTCCACCTCCCAGGATCAAGCGATTCTCCTGCCTCAACCTCCCGAGTAGCTGGAATTACATGCACTTGCCACCACACCTAGCTAATTTTTGTAATTTTTTTTTCATAGAGACGGGGTTTCACCATGTTGGCCAGGCTGATCTCAAAGTCCTGACCTCAAGTGATCTGCCCACCTTGGCCTCCCAAAGTGCTGGGATTGTAGGCATGAGCCACTGCGACTAGCCAGACACATTGAATTTTTATACACTTTATGTACAAGCTAGCATACAGAAAACTCAAAGGAATATATTTATCTATACATCATGTAAATAGATAAGTATATATATATATTTATCTATAAATTATATATATTTATAAATATCCATATATAGTATATATTTAGCAATATATAAATATAGCTATATATTTAGAAATATATAAATATATATATATGTAGATCTGTATAATATAAATCTGTAGGTATCAATATATAGCTGTATATAATGTAACAAATATATAATATAGGTGTGTACATATAGTGTATATCTCTCTACAGAGACATTGCATTTTTATATACTTTATTTACCAACTAGCATACAGAAAAGTCAAAGGAATGTAGATTTGTCTATACCTTATATAAATAGATAATTATATATACAGATTTATCTATAAATTATATATAATGTTTATATAAAATATATAGCATAGCTATTTGGAAATACATAAATGTATATAAATCTATATATATTTAGAAATATATGCAAATAATAAATGTATATGTAAATATGTATAATATAGCTATATAGATATGTATCAATATATGGCTGTATGTAAATATATAATATAGGTATATAGATATAACATAAAGTGTGTATATCTCTCTACAGACACATTGCATTTTTATACACTTTATATGCAACCCATACAAGAAGTCAAAGGAATGAAATGCATGTTTTAAGACTGAGAACTTTGGCCAGGCGTGGTGGCTCATGCTTGTAATCCCAGCACTTTGGGAGGCCGAGGCAGGCGGATCACCTGAGGTCGGGAGTTCGAGACCAGCCTGACCAACATGGAGAAACCCTGTCTCTACTAAAAATACACAGCTGGACGTGGTGACACATCCCAGTAATTCCAGCTACTTGGGAGGCTGAGGCAGGAGAATCGCTTGAACCTGGGAGGTGGAGGTTGCAGTGAGCTGAGATCACACCACTGCACTCCAGCCTGGGCAACAAGAGCAAAACTCTGGCTCAAAAAAACAAAAAACAAAACAAAAAGAGTGGGAGCTTTAAGTAACTGCAGTCACATGCCACTTAATGATGGAGCTGGCCTCTGAGAAATGTGTGCTTAGGTGATTTTGTCTTTGTGCACGCATAGGGTGGACTCACACAGACCTGGCTGGCCCAGCCTCTGACACACCAAGGGTATATGGCAGATTCTTTTGCTCCCAGGCTACAAATGTAGATGGTATGTGGCTATGCTGAGTAACACAAGGAATGGTCAGCATGTGTGCATCTAAGCATCCCTAAGCTTAGACAAGGGGCAGTAAAAATACAGCACAAAACCTGAAAACTGGCGCCTGTATAAGGCACTCAGCATGAGTGGAGCTCGCAGAACGGAATGTTGCGCTGGGTGAGTGAGTGAGGGAGGTGTGAGTGGGTGTGAAGGCCAGGACATTCATTCCTGTGCACCGATGAAGGCCTCATCAACTCTGTACACTTAGGCTGCACTCAGTTCATTTTAACAAGATTCATTCTTCACTAAGGAATTAACCTTAGCCGACTGGAACTTTTTTATTCTATTAACTTTTTAAATGTCGTTTTAACGTTTCGATTATTTTGCTAATAATACTTAGCCTAAAACACAAGCATATTATGCAGCTGTACACCAATATTCTCTTTCTTCTATAAACTATTTTCCCTTTTTTGCTTTTTAAATATTTTTGTTCAAAACTGAGGTCCACACACATTAGTGTAAGCCTGCACAGGGTCAGGATGCCCGGCCTCCCTGTCTTCCTCCTCCACACGCGACTGCAGTGCAAAGTCTTCAGAAGCAGTAACACACATGGTCACAACGCCTTTGAGAATCCCTCCCAAGGGACCTGCCTGAGGCTGCCTCACACTTAACTTTTTAACATAAGGCGAAGGAGCACACTAAATGGTAACAATCAAAAGAGTATAGGTTGCGCGCAGTGAGTGGCTCACTCCTGTAATCCCAACACTTTGGGAGGCCAAGGCAGGAGGACTGCTTGAGCCCAAGAGTTCCAGACCAGCCCGGGCAACAACAGTGAGACCCATCTCTACATAACATACAACAATTAGCCAGGCGTGGTGGTGCGCGCCTGTAGTCCCTGCTACTTGGGAGACTGAGGCATGAGAATTGCTTGAACCCAGTAGGTGGAGGTTGCAGTGAGCCGATATGGCGCCACTGCACTCCAGCCTGGATGACAGAGTGAGACTCTGGCCACTGCACCTCCCCGCCAAAAATGTAGAGTATAGTAAATAGATAAACCAAGGCCATAGTCATTAATATCATTACCAACTATTAGGTGCTGCAGATAACATACGTGTTAGACTGTTATACGGCTGGCAGTGCAACAGGAGGGATGTGCTGTCCTGTGGTTACAATGGCCGTGATGTCACTAGGGGATAGGAGTTTTTAAGATCGTTATAATCTTATGGGAGCACCACTGTATATGTCATCCATTATTGACTGAAGCATCATTTTGAGGCTCATGACTGTAGACACACACCCACCCACACACTTTTTTTATTTTTATTTTTTCAAGACAGGGTCTTGCTCTGTCATCCAGGCTGGAGTGCAGTGGTGTGATCACAGCTCACTGCAGCCTTGACCTCCTGGACTCAAGTGATCCTCCTACCTCAGCCTCCCGAGCAGCTGGGACTATATGCATGTATCACCATGGCTGGCTAGTTTTTTAAATTTTTTTTGTAGAGACCAGGTCTCACTTTGTTGCCCAGGTTAGTCTCAAACTCCTGGGATCAAGCAATACTCCTGTCTTGGCTTCCCAAAGTGCTGGAATATAAATGTGAGACACTGCTCCCACCCCCCCCAACACACTTTATAACACACACACACACACTAGTTTGGATACTAATGTAAATCTCAGTATATACATATACTTTATACTCTACATATAAAGTTTGTAAAGTACATATGTATATGTGTATATATAAACGTGTATGTATATAAGTATGTGTATATATGTATATGTTAATGTGTGTATGTATATAAGTATATGTATATATAAATATATGTGTGTATATATTAACGCGTGTATGTGTATATATAAATATATGTGTATATGTTAACATGTGTATGTATATAAGTATGTGTATATATGTGTATATTAATGTGTATGTGTATATATAAATATATGTGTATATATTAATGTGTATGTATATAAGTATGTGTATATATGTGTATATATTAATGTGTGTATGTGTATGTATAAATATATGTATATATAAACATGTGTATGTATATAAGTATGTGTATATATGTGTATATATTAACATGTGTGTGTATATGTGTATATATAAATGCATGTGTATATATTAACGTGTGTATGCATATAAGTATGTGTATATATCAATATATATGTGTGTGTATATATTACTGTGTATGCATGTGAGTATATACAGATACACACATCCTTTAGTATCCAAATTAGAATTTTATCTGATGGATAAAATTTATTTTATTTTATTCTCTTATTTTATTCACAGCACTCTTATTTACTCTTATTCACAACATTGCTGAAGGTAAAACTTGACAGCTATTATTTGTTGCCTGACTTAGCTGTAGATCAAAAATACCTGTTTTGCAATAAGAAGAGAAAAAGTTGTGAAAACAACTGGATGGGAAAACAATAGAAACAATTCACATTACTGTTTCCTTTTGAAGATATAGTCGTGGATGTAGTCCTCTTTAAGGATAAGAAATTTAAAACTACAGAAATGCTAACTGATAAACGTGTTAAATTCAGATGTACCGACTTCTATTTCATGGAACCCACATGTTTGTTTATTCTGCTGTCCCACATTTAATTGATAACAACATCACTACAAGTATAAAAAAAGGAAGCAGAGTGAGATTTAAGGATGAGCACTTGGGAGGGATTTCAGAGGTCGTGATGGCCACAGTGTGAGCCAGCCGATGCCTGGTGCTACCCTTGAGCATGAAGCAGGCCGACTTGAATGCACGTTGTTAATTGCCAGGCCATGCAATATCATTCCTAAAATCTCTTAAATTGGATATCCTTGGTTTGAGTTCCCAGTCTTCTTATTTACTTGCTGGTTCCTACTAAGCAAATTAACATCTTTCAGTGAACCCTAGTTTCTGTATCTGTAAAATACTGAATAAGTTTGCCAAGATGAAAACAGGAGACAAACTGGGAAATTACTGGGTGTCCAATTTCATGTCGAGAGATGGAATCGTATTTATCATTTTCGTCTTTGGTCCGCAATGCCAACGCATTGCACAGGAGCAGAATGACTGGATTTGTTTCTGTAACAAAAAAGGGCAAACAAAACACTAACAGCTTTGCTTGCAGGTTTTCCTAGCAGCTCACCCTCCAGGCACAGTTATCCAAAATGCAGCAAACTTGTTCCGTTTGTTTCAATACTAGAATAATGTAGAGATTCTTTGGGGTATTTTTCTTTCCTGCCGTGTCAGAATTCCACACACTGACGACATGTGTTGTTTCTTTTGAAGAACGGGGCAAATGATGTGAAACGCCATCGGTGGTTCCACTCTGTGGACTGGGAAGCTGTTCCGCAGAGAAAACTGAAGGTACAACACATATCAGTGGGTGACTCAGTACGCCCGAGCTCTCCCGTTAACAGGGACTGCCTCTGAATCCTGGGACTTCTTTATTGATGGCTGACGTGTAATTAATTTATATAATACAACTATTTGTCTAAAACCTTTCATAAGCCAAGTTTCCCACTCTATGAGTGTCTTAGTGCTAACCATCTACCTAGCTCCCGCAAAGGCAGGAGCCACCACACCCAGTCATATACCACGTGTTCTTTGTCCATTCATCCCTGGATGGACACTTATCCCAGATTTTGAAGCAGATTTTAGGAGACCTGGCCTGATTCCTGACTAGCTCTGTGACTGCTGAACCCCACTCCTTCCTCTTTAGTGGAAGGCGGTCAACAGGATTACAGAGATAAGCGAGTGTCTAGCACCATGGTCGTCGTTCAGTGATGGTGGTGTATTACATGGAGAATATTCTTTGGAACATTTCTGGCCAAACTGCCTATTTTTAAACATCTGGCTTTTTGGCTGGGTGCTGTGGCTCACGCCTATAATTCCAGCACTTTGAGAGGCCAACTCAGGCAGATCACTTGAACCCAGGAGTTTGAGACTACCCTGAGCAATATGGTGAAATCCCATCTATACAAAAAATATAAAAATTAGCCGAGCGTGGTAGCGTACACTTGTAGTACTAGCTACTTGGGAGGCTGAGGCACAAGAATTGCTTGATACCAGGAGGCAGAGGTTGCAGTGAGCCAAGATTACGCCACTGCACTCCAGCCTGGGTGACAGAGCCAGACTCTGTCTCAAAAAAAAAAAAAATCTGGCATTTTTTTCAATATATAATACTTGTCGGTTTTATAAATGAGGAGACTGTGCCTCTGAGAAGTTAAGCAGTGTGTGGAACGTTACACAGCTGCTAAGCAGTATAACTATCACATGTACATATTTATGGGGGTACATGTTATATTTTGACACATGCATAGAAGGTATAATGATCAACCGAGGGTAATCAGGGTATCCATCAGCTCAAACATTTATCATTTTTATGGGTTGGGAATATTGCAAACCTTCTAGCTATTCTGAAATATACGATATATTGTTAACTCTGGCCACCCAACTATGCTATCAAACACTGGAACTTATTCCTTTTATCTAACATTATGTTTATACAATATTTCTTCATCTCGCCTTCATCCCCCACCCACACACCCTTCCCACCCTCTGGTAACCATCATTCTACTCTCAACCTTCATGAGATCAATTTTTTTAGCTCCCACATATGAGTGGGAACATGCTGTGTTTCTCATTCTGCATCTAGCTTAGTTTATTATTTATTATTTATTTTTTGAGACAGCGTCTTGCTCTGTTGCCCAGGCTGGAGTGCAGTGGCATGATCTTGCTCACTGCAGCCTCCACCTCTTGGCTTCAAGTAATTCTTATGCCTCAGCCTCCTGAGTAGCTGGGATTACAGATGCCCAGCTAATTTTTATATTTTTACTAGAGACAGGGTTTCATCATGTTGGCCAGGCTGGTCTCAATCTCCTAACCTCAAGTGATCCACCAGCTTTGGTCTCCCAAAGTGTTGGGATTACAGGCGTGAGCCACCACACCTGGCCTGGTTTAGTTTACTTAACATGATGATCTCCCATTCCATTCGTGTTGCTGTAAATGACAGGATTTCATTCCCTTTTATGGCTGAATAGTTTTTCATTGTGTGTATGGACCACATTTTCTTTATCCATTCATCTGTTGGTGGACACTTAGGTTGATTCCATATCTTGGCTTTCGTGCACACTCTGCACTGCATATGTTACTGATTGGAGTGTTCAATGGTAGTGTTTTCACCTTTGCACTTCAGAGTCAAAAGAATGGAGAATGCTTAGAAATGCTTATTCCCAGTCCTCAGCTCAGATCAGAGTTTCTGGGACTGGAGCCTGGGATGATACGCTGCTTCTTCTTCTTTTTTTTTTTTTTTGAGATGGAGTCTTACTTTGTCACTCAGGCTCAGGCTGTAGTGCAGTGGAATGATCTCAACTCACTGCAACCTCCACCTCTTGGACTCAAGCAATTCTCCTGCCTCAGCCTCCCAAGTAGCTGGGATTACAGGTGTGCACCACCACATCCAGCTAATTTTTTTTTTTTTTGTATTTTTAGAAGAGATGGGGTTTCACTATGTTGGCCAGGCTGGTTTCGAACTCATGACCTCAAATGATCCACTCTCCTCGGCCTCCCAAAGTGCTGGGATTACAGGCGTGAGCCACTGGGCGTGGGCTGATTTTGTTCAAGGTTTTACCTTTTCAAATACTTTACTGTATTAAATTGCATTAGTAAAACAATTTGAATATGTTTTGTCTATCCACATTGGTCAAAAACCAAGTCAATATTAAAACAGATATATTGCCAAGTCTCCCTCTTACCCCCTCCAAGCCACGTGTAGGCAATCACCTTTTATTATATTTTTCTGTGTATCCTTCTAGAGTTTCTTTGTGCTAATAAAAACCCACATGGATACATGCATTCTTACTTTTGCCACTCATTTATACAAATCTAGAGTAGCGTAGTATGTACATGATTGTAGTCTTGCTTTTTGTATTTGACTGTATAATCTGGAGACCTGTCTACATACCTGGCTAGCTTCCTTATTTTTTTATTTTTATTTTTATTTTTGAGATGAAGTCTTGCTCCGTTGCCCAGGCTGGAGTTCAGTGGTGTGATCTTGGCTCACTGCAACCTCCACCTTCTGGGTTCAAGTGATTCTCCTGCCTCAGCCTCCTGAGTAGCTAGGATTACAGGCACCCGACACTATGCCTGGCTAATTTTTGTATTTTTGGTAGAGATAGGGTTTCTCCATGTTGGTCAGGCTGGTCTCAAACTCCTGACCTCAAGTGATCCACCCGCCTTGGTCTCCAAAGTGCTGGGATTACAGGTGTGAGCCACTGTGCCCAGCCAGCTTCCTCATTTAAAAAAAAAAAAACTGCCTTGTATTCCATCACATGACTGTACCATAGCTTACTTAATATGTCTATATTTTGAGACAGGATCTCACCCTGTCATTCAGGCTGGAATGCAGTGGTGCAGTCATGGCTCACTTGGAGTATCGACCTCCTGGGCTCAAGCGGTCCTCCCACCTCAGCCTACTGAGTAGCTGAGACTATAGGCACATAGCGCCACACCCGGCTATTTTTGTATTTTTTGTAGAGACTGGACTCCCTCCAGGCAGGTCTCAAACTTCTGAGACTTAAGCAACCCTCCTGCCTCAGCTTCTTAAAGTGTTGGGATTACAGGCGTGAGCCCCCACACCCAGCCTCATTCACAATATTTTAATTCAAAGATTGCCGTGTTCATAAATGAAGGGAAGACAGCTTTAGTGTTTTGCAAATCATTTTCATTTATGTGCAGCATCCTAGCGTCCCATTCCTTTCTAAGCATGCCTTTATGCTTCGGCCATGTCTCACAGCCCCCCATCGTGCCCAAGATAGCTGGCGACGGCGACACTTCCAACTTCGAAACTTACCCCGAGAATGACTGGGACACAGCTGCACCCGTGCCGCAGAAGGATTTAGAAATCTTCAAGAATTTCTGAGGACAGGAGCTCACATCTGGAAGGTATATCTTTATATTTAGTAATTACCAAAAAATGAGACTGACTCGACCCCACATCCAGGTGAGGCTGCGTTTACTGAATGGGGCTTAAGCTCATGCGCACAGAGGTCAGCAGTGAAGCAGAGCAAAGGGGAATGATTCCAAGGGTCAGTGACATAAACACAGCCATGCCTGTGACTCCAGGTCAGCATGTGGTCGGAGGCATCGGCGTCACAGTTCAGAATCCATCTTCTGCGTCAGAACCTGCACATCTAAATAAGACCCCTGGGTGGTTTGTGTGTGCCTGAACATTTGAGAAGCCCAGCTCTTCTGGTCCCTGTTCCAGAAACCCTGAGTGACAGGCGAGCTTCCTTACAATAATTAACAAGTATTTTCAAAAGTCTCTTAGGTCCCCTTTGGTTAAAAAATAATAAGAAGAAACGTACCCTCATAGGAAATTTGCTAAGCTTTGAAGATGACTGGAAAGGGATTTTGAGTCTATTACTTCTTTGAGCCTTTGCAGGTCTGTTATTATTTTTTAAATAATAATAATATTTTTTAGGATCCCTCATGAAATTCGCTAAGCTTTAATTTCAGATGACTGAAAAAGGGTTTTGACTGTTATTTCCTTGAGTCTTTGAAAGTCTGTTATTAGTTTTTAAATATGGATTAAAAAGAGCTTTCAGTTACTCCTCAATTCTAAATTGCTCGGTTATATGGCTTCAATTAGATCTTTCTTCCTGTAACATATGAGCAAGAAAAATACCAGTGAAGCAAAATATTGTCAGTGATGTGTCTACTCATTGACATAGCTTGTTTTTCCCACTTTGATTTCCATTCCCATAATTTTCCTGTAGTCTTCCCAGTTGGCTAACCAACACCATTTGAAACAGACACCAAATGTCACAGTTGCTGATTGGGGAGAGGAACCAACCTGCTGAAAGACGGGGTGAATGAGAGCCCTCCATCCTGGGCGGGTGTTTCCATGGATGTATCAAGAGGAAAACTGGATAAAAATTAAAATAATAGAGAACAAAATGATAGAGGAATAGGTGGCTATGACCTCGAGAAAATAACCTGTCTCCGCGGCATGGCTTCACCTCTCAGTATGTGATGAACGCTTTTACAGTGGTGACTGGTTTGTATTAACATGAGAGTGTGTAACTTTATCAACTTCATAAATGCTTGTGGAATCCAGTTGTGGGTTTTAAAAATCACAAGATGTTCCTGAATGTGTTTGTTTCTCTGGTCTACTCTGGGGCTTACGTTTTCGCTAACTTGCGCATAACATCTTACAAATTATGTCTCTCCAGGAAATCTTTAAAATGATGTAAAGACTTGGTTTGCTTTAGTATGAAGGACCCGTTGATAAGCCACAAAAATAGAACCTTTCTCTAACAGAGAGCCCTCAGTTGTAAAATTTACTTCAAGAACAAAAAAGCTTCCATTGGATGGATTTTTGTCTTATAATCAGTGAACAGTTTCATTACATCCTGTCCCCAGCTGCCCCTACTGTCCCTGAAAAGGATTCCACACATAGGAATGACCTTTCTCAGTCTGGTATGCCTTGTTGAGAAAGTATGTGTAAGTATTATTTTTGCTAAGTGGACTCATTTTTAATGTAGTTTGGCTAGTGGTGGTCAGGGCTCTGTTTAATGAATTTTTTTTTTTTCCTTTTTGAGACGGAGTCTTGCTCTGTTGCCCAGGCTGGAGTGCAGTGGCGTGATCTCAGCTCACTGCAACCTCTGCCTCCTGGATTCAAGTGATTCTCCTGCCTCAGCCTCCCGAGTAACTGGGATTACAGGTGCCTGCCACCACACCAGGCTAAATTTTTGTATTTTTAGTAGAGATGAGTTTAGCCATGTTGGCCAGGCTGGTCTTGAACTTCTGAGCTCACGCAGTCTGCCCGCCTCGGCCTCCCAAAGTGCTGGGATTACAGGCATGAGTGTGCCCGACCCAGATGCAATATTTTAATCCGTCTCAGTAATTTTATCAAGTAATTTGCATGCCAAACACATCCCTGGCATTTTCAGCAACGAGCAATTAGGTTCAGGAATTTTATGCAGGAAGATAGTTCTTCATGAAGCCAAATCTTCTCCTGTAAATAGGACACCAGTTCAGATGAATCACTGTACTTGAGGGCAGCTTAGAAACTATGCTTTAGCCGTTCATCTTTGTTTGAATCACCCCACATGCCTTTCTGAACGTGGAGGGGGAATTTAGGAGAACTGACTCACTATGTCTTTTATTTTACTTTGTAATAAAATATTTTCTGTCTTGCTGTGAGGTTCTCTGAGGAAGCATGTTGAATTGGGGATTCCATTTTTCTTGTGCAGGTCATCATCTATCAGTGGATACATTTATCTATTTATGGATAAGCGTATGATACAACATTCTTTAGGCTGGGTGGGGTGGCTCCTACCTGTAATCCCGGTACTTTGGGAGGCTGAGGTAGGAGGCTCACTTCAGGTCAGGAGTTTGAGATCAAGCCTGGGCAACATAGTGAGACTCCATGTCTACAAAAAATAAAAAAGTTAGCCAGGTGTGGTGGTACATACCTGTTGTCCCAGCTACTCTAGAGGCTGAGGTGGGAGGCTCGCTTGGGCCTGGAAAGTTGAGGCTGCAGTGAGCTGTGATTGTTTCCCTGTACTCCGGCCTGGATGGCAGAGTTAGACCGTATCTCAAAAATGAAAACAGGGCTGGGCAAGATGGCTCACACCTGTAATCCCAGCATTGTGGGAGGCTGAGGCGCATGGATCATCTGAGGTCAGGAGTTCGAGACCAACCTGGCAAACATGGTGAAACCCCGTCTCTATCAAAAATGCAAAAATCAGTCAGACATGGTGGCAGGCGCCTGTGATCCCAGCTACTCGCGAGGCTGAGGCTGGGGAATCTCTTGAATCTGGGAGGCAGAGGTTGCAGTGAGCTGAGATTGCGCCACTGTACACCAGCCTGGGCAACAGAAGCAAAACGCCGTCTCAAACAAACCAACCAAAAAAAACCCTTACCTTTGAAACATTCTTCATTTCCTTTTGATTGGCCTCTCCTTTTAGAATTCAGGCTTATGGATCCTTGCAAAAGAATTACAAAGTTTTCTTTGTTGTCACTTAGGAAAAGGAAACCTTTGTGTTATCATTGAGATGATCATGAGTACGAAATTCATCCAGTTACTGAGAAACTCACAAAATCTTTCATCCTATTTCATGCTAGAAACAGGAAGATTGGAATCGGCCTGGAACAAAGAACTGCACCTAAGCAGACCAGAAGTAAAATGTCTTCTTCACGGCATAAGGACATTTCCACTTTTCTGTGTACCTGTGTGTATAGAAATAGATCAGAGCACAGTTGAAATTAATGGAACTGGCATTATTTAAGCAACTGGAATTCCACACTGTAGGAAGGTTTTGAAAATTGTTTGGTTGTAGATTTTATCTTATCCTTTAGTGTTGTTGTGTGCCTACTGTGATGTCTTGGTTTTTCTCATAGACTTAAGTTTGTAAGTTTGAACTGGACTTGTTCGATTATAACCACAAATTGTGTGTGTGTGTGTGTGTATGCCTGTGTGTATATATAGAAGTCATTATGGTAGATGCACAGAAACTGTGCAGTGATGTAAATGTTCATACTTCACAGAGCCTATAATTTTTATTTTTCAATTTGTTTTTTCAAAAATCTCTTCTCGGGGACAACATCTGAAGGGTATGTTGCATGCATTAAAAAAGATCATCTCACATGTATTTTATAGTTTGGGGGAAGAAAATATCATGGGGAGGTCTACCTTCAGTATCTTTAGTGCTTCCTACCTGGTAACTTGAGTTTTTAAAAGAAGAAACAAAGAGAAAGAAGATATGGGAGCGAATTTATTCCAAGAATCTACAATGACATTGAAGTTGTTGGAGGAATGTACTGTACTTAAAACAACCTTCTGTGACACATTCAAAAATTTCATCTGAGCTGGATGCAGTGGCTTGTTCCTATAGTCCCAGCACTTTGGGAGGCTGAGGTGGGTGGATTGCTTGAGCCCAGGAGTTGGAGACCAGTCTGGGAAACATGGTGAGACCTCATCTCTACAAAATACAAAAAAATTAGCTGGGCATGGTGGCACGTGAATGTAGTCTCAGCTACTCAGGAGGCTGAGATGAGAGGATCACTTGAATCCAGGGAGGTCCAGGCTGCAGTGATCTGAGATCACACCACTGCACTCCAGCCTCGGTGACAGAGTGAGACCCTGTCCAGGAAAAAAAAAAAAGAAAAAAAAAAAAGTTAATGGCTTTGTGCTTTCGCAGGTGGAATGAAGAGAACGTCCACCTTAAGGCTTTCAAAGACAGTGAAGCTGGGTACAGTGACACACTCCTGTAAACCTGGGACTTTGGGAAGCTGAGGCAGGAAGATCGCTTGAGCCTAGGAGTTTGAGACCGGCCTGGGCAGCATAGCGAGTCCTCATCTCTATAAAAAGAAAAAAAAATGTTACAACACAGTGAAATTGCAGAAACAGAACACAGCTGCCCTTTTTCATCAATGACCTTTTCTTCACGTGGAGGTCAACTCAGTAGGTGAGAATAATTAGTAGGTTCAGTAGAATAAACTCTTTGCAATTAATCAGTCAGTGGAAAATGATGTTCAGATGGTGAAATGTGGAAATGTTTTAGACAACTGTATTTTCAGCCTGTGCGTCTCACTCACCATCTTGTTGGGATTAACAGTTGAGGGCCATCATTGTCTAAACATGTAGCATGCAGTTTCCCATCAGTTTCACCGTGAATGTGAAAAGGTGAAACTGGTGCTGACGTCGGCAGCAGGTATCCTAAAATTGGAATGACACAGAGGAGATTAGCATGGCTCCCTTTGCAAGGAAGATCCGTATATTCATGCAGCATTCCAAATTTTTTTTTTTAAAAAAGGTTATACTGTGCACTGAGATGTGGAGCTAGAAGGAAAAGCATTAGGTCTCATGTTTGCTGACTATAAAAATAAATCATAGTAATATTATTGAACATTCTACTTTAAAAATTATTAATAAAACCATAAATGAAACACTTGAGCACATTTTAAAAAGTACATAGACCCATGAGTCCATATGCCTATTTTTAGGTTGTCTGTTTTATTATCCAGGATTTCATACTCAGATGAAAATTAGCATCAGGAAAGCCTGAAATGCCTTAATTGTGACCTGATATGCAGGAAAATGAAATATGCAAGCACATGGATGACCTCGTTCTTTACGGACATTGTTATCAGCCTCTAGCCATACAGAACAAATGAGAAATTAGAAGCAATTCCAAGAACGTGTGATGGTGTGAAACCCACTTTTGACCGTCGCGCACATTTCAGCGTTTGAAGTGACACGGGCTACCTGGTAACTGCCCATGGCGGGGTCATAGTTTAAATGGCCCAATGTCATGTAGAGGTTACTTTAATCAAAATGAGCTATAAACACGGAACAATCACTATATATAATTTTAAAAGAGTTTACCTGGCCAGGCATGGTGGCTCACGCCTGTAATCCCAGCACTTTGGGAGGCTGAGGTGGGCGGATCACCTGAGGTGAGGAGTTCGAGACCAGCCTGGCCAACATGGCGAAACCCCCATCTCTACTAAAATACAGAAATTAGGTGTGGGGGTGGGCGCCTGTAATCCCGGCTACTCGGGAGGCTGAAGCGGGAGAATGGCTTGAACCCGGGAGGCGAGGCTGCGGTGAGCCGAGATTGTGCCACTGCCCTCTAACCTGGGCGACAGAGCGAGACTCCATCTCAAAAAATAAAAATAAAAAAAATAAAAATAGTTGACCTGGGTGGTCATTCCAAAATTTTCTCATAGATGATCATGTGAAACAATCACCGTGCAAAATGTGGAGGAAAATTCATTATAATAATCACAAAATTTGTATCAGAAAAACATTACAAATTTACTTTGCTTCATGTAATTTTATGAGTTGGCAGTATTTTCTTAAATTGGAATACTATAAGAGAATATGTTTAGGAAATGGATATGTTACAACAAGAAGTATATTGGGGCAAGTCTTGTTTTTCTGAAGGGAAATGCCACCAGCCTGCTTTCATAGGCATTGATAAAGCCAGGAAGGAAATAAAGTCACAACCGAATAGTATACACTGTATCTACTGAATTCTTCTAATTCCTTTGCAACAGAAGTCTAAATCCTGCTTAGCCTAAACGTATCTATAGCCAGTGATGGGCACATTATATTTGCTGTCAGCATGATAGAATAAGAAGCAGAAACCCCCCAGCAGTGGGGTAAGATTGCGCGCTTCGTCCCCTCAAAATGCTGTTCAGCCCCACTCCCTCTCCGTGCCCATCAAACAACTGCACAATCACTTGTTAGTGAATTTCTCATTCAGCGTTTTGTTTCTTTCTGTCCACACTTAAAGACCAAATCATTTGTTTGCTTCGAAGAAAAAGCAAAAACAAGAACAAAAACACCAAATCATTTGAAATCACTACTCATTAAAAAAAATCACCAGTGGAACCAAACAGTTGAGTGGTTCGTGATGTGTTCGCCATTTCTGTGTTTGACCTACGTGGCCTCTAGTTCTTTGGACCATTGTAACTGTGAAACTATGGCTTAATACTGTTAAAGACCCCAAGGCTCAACTCTGTAGCCAGGGTGCACCTCAGGCTGCACAAATACCACACCAGAATGTCATAGGCATTCATGGCTCCACCTACTGAGTGAACAGAGTGCAAGATAGCACTGGCTTGGGTTTTATTTTTGTAGCCAGTTAACTTTGCATCAGGTCTACACAGTCCTTGCAGCCTTTGATTTCTCCTGTTGTAGAGATTTGAAATGGGGTGTCCGGGTTCCTCTCATCTTTCCTTCAATCTACCTAGCATGCATTTTACACACATTGGAGGAGTCGTATGCACTGTTTTTTTCTCTGTTGCTGACGGAGGCAAGAAGGCCTTCTAATTAGTCTAACTTAAAGGAATGGGATTCACTTAACAAAAGCAAGAAGAAAAGCACATGAACCAGGTGTCTTAATGCATTTCGATAGTTTCTTGGGGCGGGGTGTGTGTCTTGGTGAAGGTGGGGGGCTGTATTTTCACCAAGCCTTTTCATAATCAAGTTTGCTTTGCAAACCTTATGGCCTTGCACCCCGCAGAAGAGTCCTTCCTAATAACAGGGGAATGCCCTGTCAGGTTCTCTGTAAATTATTGTGTGTCGGGAGGTTCTGTTGAGGCTTAGTTTGATCTTCCATGGTGGACACGTCTGTTCTGTATGTAAAAGGCATTACAATTGTGTTCTAGCGGATGGGATTTGAAGCCTTTCCACGGTCCTTATCCTGTGAGATGGCTGTTGAGCTCTGCTCAGCTGTTGTAGCTGAATTCTTGTTTTGCGCTGAACATTGGGCAGCCTCACCGTGTTGCCACCGTGCTTCTGGGGCCCTGTGACTGCCGCCGGATGCCGCGCACACAGGCAGAGTGCCTTTGCAGGTTTGTGCACCCCTTGGCGAGCCAGAACTGGGAACCCCGCGGGGTGACCCCACCTTCTCATGGCGGGTCGGGGAGGGGAGTGCCTATTTTTAATCCTGTCTGTTTGTTGCACAATGGAAATCACTGTGATTTGTACATATGCCCTAGGAAAATTTTACTGCTGTCTAATTTATGTAATAATACTGTTGATTCCAGGTTTGTTTAATAAAACTTTTTATCTTTTCAGAAGTCTGAGTCTCGTCTGCTTCTGTCTCCAAACAAGCTGTGGCTTTTCTCCTTTAGTCTAATCCAGGGATGGGCAATTATCTGTAGGGGCCACATGGCAGATATTTTCCGCATTGCAGGACACACGGTCTCTGTTGCACAGAGTGCAAAAAAGCTGCTATAATTAGGCACGGAGGTGCACGCCTGTAATTCCAGTGCTTTGGGAGGCCAAGGCAGGAGGATCGCTTGAGCCCAGGAGCTTGAGACCAGCCTGGGCAACGTAGCAAGACCCCGTCTCTACAAAAATTAGAAAATTTGTCAGGAGTGGTAGCATGAGCCTGAGATTGCTCAGGAGGCTGAGGTGGGAGGGTCACTTGAGCCCAGGGCTTTGAGCCTGCTTTGAGCTGTAATTGTACCAATGCCCTCCAGCCTGGGTGACAGACAGAACAAGAACCTGACTCTTAAAAAAACAAAAAAAATCCCCATAGACAATATGTAAACAAGCGGGCATGGCTGTGCTCCAGTAGTTTTATTGACAAAAATAATCAGAGGGCTGGATTTAGCCCGAAGGCCAGCATTTGCTCATTCCTGTTGTAGCGTGCGATGTTGACTTTGCAGACTGGCCTCACAGGTTGTTAAAAATATGCTGCCCTCATCATCATGAATGAATAAAATATTTTGTTGCTTACTCTTATTACTCACATATTTGACACCCAGGTTTCTGAGTGACATTCGTAGCTTGCTAAAAACATCCTGCCTTTGTACACTGTAAAATCAATTGATTTGTAATTTTTGACACACACATAGCACTTGCTATCAGCAGAGGCTGAACTATTACACCTAGTTAAGGGTCAAACACAAGCCTGTTTACTTATGACCAAGCTGTCCCTGTTCCCATCTTGGAATTCCCTGGGGAAGCGAGTCTTCCCATGGGCTGGTATGGCTGTTCAGGGTCTGGTTCCGCATCTTCTGGGAGGGAGCACTCGGGAGTTTCTGTAGCACAGGCTCTTGGTGAGTGCCAGTCTAATTTGGAAAGGATATGTGTGTGTGTGTTTGTTGGAAGGCCGGGGGAGGAGTCTTGAAGCCTCCTCGGCACAACAAACATGCTTTGTACTTCGGGGTAAGATTGCTAGAGATTGTCCAGGGTTGTGTCAATTATGTGTCATAGATATGTATTAATATTCAGCCACACACTCTTGGAGCTCTCTGACTTTCCTAGAAGTCAGGCTCATCTTGTATACTTGTTGAAAGGATCAGATAACCTTCTTCCGAGGGTGTGAAGGAAAATCATAGTTAGGTGGACCCCTGTCATCTTAACAAGAGGCTCTCTCGGGTATCGCTTGCAGAGACAGACAGGAATTGCGGGAGTGTTTTGTTTTGTTTTGCGACAGAGTCTCCCTCGGTTGCCCAGGCTGGAGTACCCTGGTGCAATCGCAGCTCACTGCAGCCTCGAACTCCTTCTCTCAAGCGATCCTCCCACCTCAGCCTCCTGAGTAGCTGGGACTACAGGTGTGCACCACCACACCCAATTAATTTATTTTGTGTTTTTATTTTGTAGAGATGAGGTCTCCATATGTTGCCCAGGCTGATCTCAAACTCCTGGCCTCAAGCGATCCTCCCACCTTGGCCCCGCAAAGCTCTGGGACAGTGGGTGTGAGGAACTACAGTTTGGGGAGCACCCATTTTATGTGGGCAGTGAGATGCACTGTTACATGTGTGTGCAACAAAGTTATCCTTCAATTCTTAAAATACTGCAACGCATGGGACACCTGCCCACTCTAACCACTGCTAAAAGACAAAGCTGTTGACACAAGAACTCAGCAGAAAACAAACTCACAGAGCTAAGGTTTCCATTCCATCTGCTGCTGCTCACACCAAGGTGCTAAACAACACTTCAATAATAAATATGTGTTACATAAGCATAACATAGAATACATATATGAATATAATATGTACATATACAAATGTATGTTTACATATTATAAAATTAATATAATATATTAAATGCATTAATATAATTTATGTTAATATATATTTTAATGTATGCAATATATGTATAATATATACAATTTATGAATATGTTACATTAACATACAAAATATACATATGTTAAAGTACTGTATATTAAAGTGCTGTATATCAATCTATGCATGTAATATATACAACACTTTATATATTATACATAATATGTATACTATATGATATATAGTATATGTGTATATATGTATACTATATGTATATAATGTATATATAATGTAATTTGTAATATATATATTTATATGTGTTTAGTATATATCAAATTTATATATTATATATTTATTATATATAATAATACATACTTAGACATTTATTAAACAAAGAACAGCATTCTGTATTTTCCGATAAAAATATTGGATGCGAGTTAAAACCGTCAAATGCTGAAGACCTGCCGTGAGTGTATTGATGAGGGAACTGGAAATTCGATGTTTTGTTATAAGGCAGAAAACCATGATGTACTAAAACTAGTCCATCAACCCTTCTGTGGATCAAATTTTTTAAAAAGATTTTTAATTTACATTTTTATTGACAAATAATACTTGTACATATTTTTGGGGTACATACCAATGTTTGAGTAAACATAATGTACAGTGATCCGATCATGGTAATTAGCAAATCCGTCAGGCATCTCAATCAGGCATCATTTCTTTGTGTTGGGAACATTTAATATCCTCCTAGATTTGGAACTGTATATTATTGTTAACTGTAGTTATTCTACAGGGCTATAGAACACCAGAAGGTACTCCTCCTGTCTAGCTGTAATTTTGTATCCTTTAAGAAATCTCGGCCGGGCAGGCTGGCTCACGCCTGTAATCCCAGCACTTTGGGAGGCTCAGGCAGGTGGATCATGAGATCAAGAGTTCGAGACCAGCTTGACCAACATGGTGAAACCTTGTCTCTACTAAAAATACGAAAAATAGCTGGGAATAGTGGCACACACCTGTAATCCCAGCTGCTCAGGCGGCTGAGGCAGGAGGATTGCTTGAACCTGGGAGGCGGAGGTTGCAGTGAGCCGAGATCGCTCCATTGCACTCCAACCTGGTCGACAGAACGAGACTCCGTCTCAAAAAAAAAGAAAAAAAACCTCTCTCTATCTCCTCGTCCCCCCACCCTTGCCAGCCGCTAGTATCCTCTGTTCTACTTTTTATTTCTGTAAGAGCTACTTTTAGCTCCCACGTGAGTGAGAACCTGTATTTGCCTTTCCAGTTCTGCTTATTTCACGTAACATAATGTCCTCCAGTTTCATCCATGTTGATGAGAATGACAGGATTTCATTCTTTATTAATGGCTGAATGGTATTCCATGGCATATATATGCTGCCATATTTTCTTTATCCATTCATCTGTTGCAAATTTATTGTATTATTTTTGTTGAGACAGGGTCTCATTCTGTTGTCAAGGCTGGAGTGCAATGACACGATCACAGCTCACTGCAGCCTCGACCTCCTAGGCTCAAGCCGTCCTCCCATCTCAACCTCCAAAGTAGCTGGGACTACAGATGCACCCCTACCATGCCTAACTAATTTTTACATTTTTCTGTAGAGACAGGATCTTGCTATGTTGCCCAGGTTGGTCTCAAACTCCTGGGCTTGAGTGATCCTTCTGCCTCGGCCTCCCAAAGTGTTGGGATTACAGGCTCTCACGAGCCACCATGTCTGGCCTTGCAAATTTATTTTACTAGGCAAGCTGCCTTTGAGAAGCCCATGAAAGAGACCATTTTCTACACATGTAAAGCTACAATTCAATTTTTAAAATTCTGATAAAAACCACAACATGAGATCTACCCTGTTAAATTTTTACATGTCTAATCCACACTGTTCACCATGAGCTCTGTTGTCCAGCAGATCTCCAGAAACTCTTACTTTGCATGACTGAAACTTTACACCCATTAAACAGCAAGTCCCCACTGTCCCCTCTTCTCAGTCCCTGGGAGCCACCATCAACCACCCCCTACTCCAAAAATCAGAGAAGACACAGGCCTGCACACCTGGGTCTTAACTTTCATCTGAAACATTTTTAGTTCTCAAGGACATCACGGAGAATAGATTCATGCTTTCGTATCTAGTTACAAATGTCTGGCTTTGAGCCGGCTGCAAACTCAGCTTTTAAAATCCCCTCGGGGGCAATGTCTCGGAAACCCACTGGCTGAAAAACAATTCATAATGAATCAGGAATTGTGCGGAGGCCGTTTTAAAATGAGTGCCTTGGAAAAATGAAAAAAAAAATCTACAAAAGGCAAAGTTTAAAAAATGATGTCATTCCAGTAAGTGGGGAATGAAGAAAGATAATTTGGTCTACAGAGTTCAGAGTTCTTGCCGTTATTTTACACTGGGCTTGTTTTTAATTGAACTGATGAATAATGACCAGAATGCCTGAACATCTAGAGCTGGAAGAAGCTGGCCCTGGAGAAGGTACATCGTTCATTATTTGTGAAAGTCAGCTACAGTAGTCAGTACAGGATACAGTAGAAGTATCCATTTCATTATGGACAGATGTTTAGATGCCTTTTCTTTTGTCTTGGGTTTTTTCTTTTTCCCATCCAACCCCACTCTACCTTTTTTCTAAGAAAAGTATCTGGTAACAATCCAACACGGGAAACTTCTGCTTCTTTCAAGAATATAATCTTTAAAATAGTGAGTGCTTCACAAGAGATTCTCCAAGCTAGTGTTTTTCATACCTTTACCATGGCCACAATGAGAAATATATTGTGCATATTTTACAGAACCACCCGGACTCACATACGTGCAAACGCACACACGCCCCTAAAACTAAAGTTGAACAAGACAATCCAAACTTTATTAATAGTGTAGAAACAGGGTTATCAAATATGAATTTGTTAATCATGGTTACATAGAGCACTGTTTTATTTCAAATTATTTTTAATACGAGTAGAGACCTGCAAAACTGAATCCATAGCCCTTTCTTGGGTCTTGCTTAGTGTTTGAAAAGCACTTTTCTATTAAAAAAAGTGACTGCTCTGCACTCCGTATCTCTTTGCTTTTCCACATTAAAACGGGACTCAATATTGATTTCACAAGGGAGCAAATGCCAACTAGTCTTGAGAGAAAACTTGTTGCTTGCTTTCTCATGACATCTGTGAATTAAAAACTCAAAACCATTTTATTTCCATTGTTTAATATGGCACACAGCAGCTTTCTGGCTAAGGTGTGCATTTTGCAGTACATTTATTAGAATAATAGTATTCTGGCATTACGTGAGTATGATTTTCTTTTCTCCAGCCCCTGTTTCTAGACTTTGTAAATTTGTACATTGACAACTAGTTGGTCCAGCTTCTTGGGGTTTTTTTTTTTTTTTTTTTAAAAAAAACGACTGCTGGGCCCAAAGTGCCGTTGATATTACAGGTTGCCATTACTTTTTATGAGCTAGTTTGCGATGCCAGTTGGATGGATTCTCTTTTCCTAACGGCAGTGGAATATCTATGTCAGCTTCTGGCGGCCGATGACTCTGTCACCAGTCCATTTGAGAGACTGCCAACTCTCATGGAAGATCTGGGTGGACGTTGCAGTTCTGGATAGGTTTGTGTGTTCTCTTTTCCAAGGAGAAAGAAATGGTGGTGGAATTGCATGTGTCTAACTCTTAACTATTTCTTATCAGAGTTTTAGTTCTTGTGGGCTTATGAATTCATCTTGTCTTAGTAACAAAGTGTCAACAAAATGTACTGAAAAGGGTTTTCTTTTAAAAATGATAAGAGAAACTATTCCAGCGAATAGTTTGCAAACTAGAGAGATACAGTTCTGGAGAACAAAGAGAGGATTTTTTCTTTCTCTCTTTCTTTCTTTCTTTTTTTTTTTTTAATAGAGTTCCTGCCCAAGGTTCCCACTGGTCTGCTAGGCAACTGAGGAATGCAAACTTGTTTAGTTCTGATTGGTTGATGCTTGTTGGGTTCTGACTGGTTGACACTTGGGATCTCATGGGTTGATGTTTGTTGAATTCTCATGGGTTGACATTTGTTGGGTTCTGACCGGTTGACACTTGGGATCTCATGGTTTTATGTTTGTTGAGTTCTCATGGGTTGACATTTGTTGGGTTCTGATTGGTTGATACTTGTTGAGTTCTGACTGGTTGCTGCTTTTTGGGTTTGATGGGTTGATGCTTGTTGGCTTCTGACTGTTTGATGCTTGTTAAGTTCTGACTGGTTGATGCTTATTGAGTTCTGACTGGTTAATGCTTGTAGGCTTCTGACTTGTTGGCTTCTGACTGGTTGACACTCATTGGGTTCTGAGGGGTTGGTGCTTGTTGAGTTCAGACTGGTTGACACTTGTTGGGTCCTGATGGGTTTGTGCTTGTTGAATTCTGACTGGTTGACACTTGTTGAGTTCTGATTAGTTGGTGCTTGTTGAGTTCTGATGGGTTAGCATTCATTGGGTTCTATCTAACTGGTTGATGCTCATTGAGTTCTGACTGTTTGACACTTGTTGGACTCTCATGGGCTGATGCTTATTGAGTTCTGATAGGTGGACACTTGATGAGTTCTGATGGGTTGACACTTACTGGGTTCTGACTGTGGGCACTTGCTGAGTTCTGATGAGTTTGGCACTTGGGTTCTGATGACTCAACACTTGTTGAGTTCTGATGGGTCGACACCTGATGAGCTCTGACTGTTTGACACTTACTAGGTTCTAACTGGTTGACACTTATTGAGTTCTGACTAGTTGATGCTTATTGAATTCTGATTGGTTGACACAGATCACAGTCTGTTGATTGATTCAGGCTACATGAATAGGAATCGACAGTTGTGAAAGTCTCAAAGTTGTAAGAATGTTTGGGTTTTCCAGGAACTCAGAGCACATGTGTGAGCTCTTGTCAGCAAATGGCCACTTGACCCTGTTTTGAATTTAGTCCCATTGAGTGACTTGGGATCCACCTTGAAGCACTGACTCCTTCAGGGTTCACAGAAAATGTAGGAGAACCCACCATTTGAACCATTTGCCTACATCTTGATCCCATACCTTTATTTTCTTACTCTTGACCTGATTTGGCCTAACATTTTCCATCCTTTTTTCTTCACTGAAGTTTAGCTTAGTTTTCTGTTCTTTAAATGTGTTCTTTAAGTAATGACAGATCATCCTCATTCTAGGCTCCAAAGATAGTAATAAGATGTACTCTTTCTAGACAGGCGGAATGAATTTTGATGGCTCAGTTTTTTAAAATGTATATCTTTTTGAGGGCTTTGGTTAGCCTTTCAAATTTGAATTAGTCAATATTTTAAATGGTTTAATTATTTTTAAAAATTTTAATATTATAAGATGTATAATATTATAATATGTTTCATATTGTAAATGTTACAGCATTTGTGACAATGAAAATAAGTCTTAAACATCCCAGAAATAAAACCACTTAATCATGTATAGAGTTCTCTATCAATATCTACTTTATTCATTGTTACATGGGCTTCAAAATTCTATTGCAATTTATGAAGCTTGAGCTAGGCAATCTAGTAAGACCCTGTCTCTACAGAAAATGAAAAACTTAGCTGGACATTGTGGTGCATGCCTGTAGTCCTAACTACTCAGGAGGCTGAGGTAGGAGGATTGCTTGAGCCCAGGCGTTATATGTAGATGTGGATGTGGATGTGGATGGATGGATGGATGGATGGATGGATGGATGGATAGATAGATAGATAGATAGATAGATAGATAGATAGATAGATATAGATAACTAGACAGATGATAGATAATAGGTTGATAGGGATAGATGATACATTGTTAGATAGAGTTTCTCACGCAAAAGCCCTGAGTTTCTCTAACTGAGCACTACTGACATCTGAGGCTGGGTGATTCTCTGTGGTTGGTGCCATTCTGTGCATTATAGGATGTTGGTAGACATCTTTGGCCTCTACTCCCTAGATACCAGTATCCCCCTTTGGCCCCCACTCCTGTGGTGACAACTAAAAATGTCTCCAGACATTGCCAAAAGCCCCTGGGAAGTAAAATCTCCCCTGGTTTAAAAACCACTACTTAGAAAAATAAGATTGGGGACCATTTGGGAGCCATCCACACAGCAAAACAGAAAGAACCAAGACTCAAATGGTGATCTTCCTTTAAGCTTTCACAGCAAGATTAATCTTCATGCCAAACAGGATCCTGGATCAACAGGGTCATCCTCGAATTTTGAAATTTATGGCATATCATGCCCACATGCCAAGCCAAGAATGTGAGCTCTTGCAGTGTTTTACTTGGATGGGATTAGAACCACCAGGTAGAAAAACTGCAGACAAGTTTATCCAACCAGATGGCTGCCAAGATCAACAAAGAGGTGCCAGTGCACTGAGAAATAGAAAAGAGGTATGAAGATCTCTCTGGAATCCTCATTCTTGCAGTGGGCATTTGAAGGATTTTTTTTTTTTTTTTTATGGATCACCTTTCCTTTCTCTGAATTCATCTCAGAATTTCTACTCAATGTCACCAAGTCAACTTTTGATCTTTTACCAAATGGAAAATATTTCTATGAGCAGTGTAGTGAATTGTAAGTAAGAATCTGGGGTGCTTGAACGTGCCTTGAACTATGAGTCAGAGACCTGGGTCAGGCTCTGCTTCTCACTGGGGCCATTGTGGTGGACATGTTTCTTAGCTGTTCTCCGTATTAATGGATCCATTCTTCAAATAGGGGCAGTAATTATTCCTGTGGGCTCCCTTTCTGATCAGAAACCTCCAGTAGCTCTCTGTTGCACTCAGAAAGCAAAATAATATCATAGCAACAGTATAGAAAGATCTCCACGGTCTGCTGTCAATAATGTCCCTGAGTCTCTCTCCAGGGCATCAGCTCCTGATGCCTGGACTCTGCTGATTTAGAACATATCCCATAAGTTCCTGCCATGGGACCTTTCCACTGGCCCTTTTCTCTCTTCTAGATACCAGCATAGCTTTCACCTTCACCATTTTCAACTCTTTGCTCAAATATCTTCTCAATTCCTCCAGCACTTTATTTAAAATTTCAACTTGATTCCAACACTCTCTACCACTATCCCAAATTTATTTTTTTTCCTCTCTACCACTGAGCACTTTCTACTGGTTTGTACCCTTTTCTTATTTACTTTGTTTATTGTCTTCCTCTTCCCACTAGAATGCAAACTGCAGGCAGGCAAGGAATTTTGTCTTTGGTTGGGTTTACTGTCATAATCATATTAGTCATAATCATATAATATAGCTATATTAGTGATGATTCTCCTTATCACTATATGAAAATACAGCATAGTGTTGCGGGAAGTCAGGGACTCCGAATGGAGGGACTGACTGAAGCCATGGCAGAAGAACATAAGTTGTGAAGATTTCATGGACATTTATTAGTTCCCCAAATTAATACTTTTATAATTTCTTACACCTGTCTTTACTGCAGTCTCTGAACATAAATTGTGAAGATTTCATGGACACTTATCAATACCCTTGTGATTTCCTATGCCTGTCTTTAATCTCTTAATCCCGTCATCTTCATAAGCTGAGGAGGATGTATGTCGCCTCAGGACCCTGTGATGATTGCATTAACTGCACAAATTGTTTGTAGAGCATGTGTGTTTGAACAATATGAAATCTGGGCACCTTGAAAAAAGAACAGGACAACAGCAATGTTCAGGGAACAAGGGAGATAACTTTAAACTCTGACTGCTAGTGAGCCGGACGGAACAGAGCCATATTTCTCTTCTTTCAGAAGCAAATAGGAAAAATATCACTGAATTCTTTTTCTCAGCAAGGAACATCCCTGTGAAAGAGAATGCACCCCTGATGGTAGGCCTATGAATGGCCCTGGTGGGGGCAGCTGTCTTTTATGGTCGAAGCCAAAGGGATGAAATAAGTCCGGGTCTCCTGTAGTGCTCCCAGGCTTATTAGGATGAGGAAATTCCCGCCTAATAAATTTTGGTCAGACAGGTTGTCTGGTCTCAAACCCTGTCTCCTGATAAGATGTTATCAATGACAATGCATGCACGAACTTCATTAGCAATTTTAATTTCACCCCATCCTGTGGTCCTGTGATATCACTGTGCCTCCATTTGCTTTGTGATATTTTATTACCTTGTGAAGCATGTGATCTCTGTCACCCACACCCTATTCGTACACTCCCTCCCCTTTTGAAAATCGTTAATAAAAACTTGCTGGTTTTACAGCTCAGGGACCATCACGGAACCTGCCGACATGTGATGTCTCCCCCAGACACCCAGCTTTAAAATTTCTCTCTTTTGTACTCTTTCCCTTTATTTCTCAGACCAGCCGATGCTTAGGGAAATAGAAAAGAACCCACATTAAATATTGGGGGTGGGGTTTCCCCCAATAACATAGCTGCTGTATTTTCACTTGCAGTCATGGTGTGATATTCTACTTATGGATAAGGTGCACCATAATTTATCCAGTTGCCTGAGAAAAAGAGAATAAAGTGTTTGCCATTTTTACGTTACAAACAATACTACATAAAATAATTGGGGGCTGGGCACCGTGGCTCATGCCTGTAATCCTAGCACTTTGGGAGGCTCCACCTCAAAAAGTAAATAATAAAATAATCGGTGCACACATGTGTGTATATTTGCATATTTGTGTGGGTGGGTGTGTTTGTAGGATCAGTCTATACAAAAGGAATTGCTGGATTAAAGGATTTACACAATTCAATTATGATCAGATATTACCAATTTCCTTTTTTTTTTTTCCTTTGAGATAGGGTCTTGCTTTGTCACCCAGGCTGGAGTGCAGTGGTGCAATCATGGCTCCCTGCAGCCTTGGCCTCCCAGGCCCAAGCGATTCTCCTGCCCCAGCCTCCTGAGTAGCTGGGACTACAGGCATGTGCCACCACACCTGGCTAATTTTTGTATTTTTTTGTAGAGATGGGGTTTCACCGTGTTGCCCAGGCTGGTCTCCAACTCCTGGGCTCAAGAGATCTGCTTGCCTTGGCCTCCCAAACTGCTGGGATTCCAGGTATGAGCCACCTCACCTAGCCAGATTTGACATTTGTAGATTCCACCTATAAGTGAGATCATGCAGTATTTATCTTCCTCTGTCTGGCTTATTTCACTTAGCATAATGCCCTCCAACTTCCTCCAAGCTGTCAAAAATGACAGAAAATTTCCCCTTGTTAAGGCTGAATAGTAGTCTGTCATATATAGATACCGTATTTTCTTTACCCAGTCATCCATCGATGGACACTTAGGTGGACTCCATGTCTTGGCCACTGTGAATAGGGCTGCAGTGAACATGGGGGTGCAGATATCTCTAAATATCCAGTTGTGGAATTGCTGGGCTATATGCTAGTTCTATCTGTAGTTTTTTGAAGAACTTCCACACTGTTTTCCATAATGGTAATACTAAGGTACGTTCCCACAATCTGTGAAGCTATCTCTGAATTGTACCCATAGCAAATCTGATATTTAACTCCTTTTTGTTTGAAATACTTGCATTCAAGTAGTCAGACTTCAAAGGAAAAGTTTTAAGTAAATTGTTACAGGCCGGGCATGGTGGCTCTTGCCTGTAATCCTAGCACTTTGGGAGGCTGAGGCAGGCAGATTACCTGAGGTCAGGAGTTCGTGATCAGCCTGGCCAACATGGTGAAACTCCGTCTCTACTAAAAATACAAAAATTAGCCAGGTGTGATGGCGGGTACCTGTAATCCCAGCTACTTGGGAGGCTGAGGCAGGAGAATCACTTGAACCCGGGAGGCGGAGGTTGCAGTGAGCTGAAGTCACGCCACTGCGCTCCAGCCTGGGTGATAACAATGAGACTCCGTCTAAAAAAAAAAAAAAAATTGTTATAAACCATCTTTCCCCATTCCTCTAACTTCTGAACATTGCAACTAATCACATAGTAAAGTGTTCCCACATCATGTTAGGTTATTAATGCCAAATAAAACTTTTATTTGTTATGAGTGCCCATTTTGTGTTTTGTTTTATAGTCTGTGTGTAACATGTGAATATTCGCTGGTAGATGTGGACCTGCCATATTTCTGTAACATTTGGAAGTAAATTAGTAGATGTTTTGAAGTAGTTTATTGTCTCTTTTGCCAATTATATTGAATAATAGTGAGATTACAGTGCATTTTATTTCTATATTGAGAATTATTTTTGTTCCTAAGTTTACCCTTCTGCTTTGTATTAAGTGAAAGCTGCTCGTGGAAGGCATTTTTCTGCTAAAATGTACATCTAGGTTGCTGGAAATCTGCTTTTTTCCAGAACTCTTTAGTACCTCAGAGTTTTCCTACAGGCATTCCGGACTTTTGCCCCACATTTGCTTTTTGATCTATCTCCACTACCACTGGCATTCTCATTGTGGTAGGAGTTATTAAGAAATTATTTTAGGCAGATAGAGAGGAAAAGGGGTCCTTGGAAAGTTTTCGTTTCTTTTAAAGCAGCTCCAGAAACGTTTCTTGTCTATCAGGAAAGCCCAGGCTCTTAGACTCGGGGGCAACCTTTGATATGCAAATGCAGAACATTAGAAACTGGGTCCATCCAAACATAGCGATTCCCGCCCTCTTCTTCTTGCCCTTGCCCCACATGTGCCTGGCAGCATGGCTGCCCCCACATATCCCCACGTGTGTAGAACATCATGGCGCACCGTATTTGCATATTAAAAGGCTAGGGTGGGAAGGCCAGTTTTTTTCATGGGCTACATAAAGACATGCCTGGTCAAACCAATCCCCTAAGCCCTGTGCAAATCAGATCGCCTCCTCCAGCCTCCTCATATAATTGGCCAGTATCCCCACAGGAGGCAGGAGGGGCCTCCCCTCTCGCCTTTGGAGCCCCCCTCCCTCTGTCTCTGTACAGGGGAGCTGCTTCTTTCTTGCCTATTAAACTCTCCACTCCTTTAAACCATTCCACATGTATCCATGTTGTTTTATCTAAACTAGTGAGAGGACCAAGAACCCTGGTGTTCCTCCACTCATTGGGGCCGCATCATCATCACACCTTAAAAGCCAGCCAAGCCAGATGAAAAGAACTCCTTAAATATTAGGCTGCCACTGTCCTCTCAAGACTCTGAGAGATTAAGTCTCCTGTATGGCAAAAAACCAAAAAACCAAAAAAACAAAAAACAAAAAAAAACATTAAGAGAATGGAGAACTCTGTTGTGCCGGACACAGTGGCTCACACCTGTAATCCCAGCACTTTGGCAGGCCAAAGGAGGATCACTTTAGCCTAGGAGTTCAAGACCAGCCTGGGCAACATAGCAAGACAAAAAATAAAAAAATAAAAAAAATTAGTTGAGTGTGGTGGTGGTGTGCACCTGTGGCCCCAGCTACTTGGGAGGCTGAGGTAGGAGGATTGCTTGAGCCCAGGAGGTTGAGGCTGCAATGAGCTATGATTGCACCACCACACTCTGTCATGTGCGTCCGTGTGAAAAGACCACCAAACAAGCTTTGTGTGAGCAGTAAAGCTTTTTAATCACCTGGGTGCAGGCAGACTGAGTCCGAACAGAGAGGCAGCGAAGGGAGATGGGGTGGGGCTGTTTTATAGGATTTGGGTAGGTGGTGGAAAATTAAAGTCAAAGGGGGTTGTTCTCTGGCGGGTAGGGGCGGGGGTCACAAGGTGCTCAGTGGGGAAGGTTCTGAGCTGGGAGAAGGAATTTCACAAGGTAACGTCATCAGTCAAGGCAGGAACCAGCCATGTTCACTTCTTTTGTGATTCTTCAGTTGCTTCAGGTCATCTGGATGTGTACATGCAGGTCGCAGGGGAGATGATGGCTTAGCTTGGGCTCAGAGGCCTGACACACTCCAGTGTGGGTGACAGAGTAAGACCCTGTCTCAAAAAAAAAAAAAAAAAAAAAAAGGGAGAAGGAGAAGGGTGGTGTGCTGGTGAGCCACTTCCCTGCGTATAGTAAAGCCTCGATTTGTAGCATTTGCCAGTGCTGTGGTGTAAATGCTAACTCTTCCCATAATTGATTTCAAGCTGCCAACAATTTAACAACTAGCTCACAAAATTCCCGAATTTTTTTTTTTTCTTTTTTGCAACGGAGTTTCGCTCTTGTTGCCCAGGCTGGAGGCAGTAGCGCGATCTTGGCCCACTGCAACCTCTGCCTCTCAGGTTCAAGCAACTCTCCTGCTTCAGCCTCCCGAGTAGCTGGGACCACAGGCACGTACCACCACACTCAGTTAACTCTTAAAATTTTTTTGTAGAGATGGGGTCTTGCTCTGTCGCCCAGGCTGGAGTGCAGTGGCGCAATCTCGGCTCACTGCAAGCTCCGCCTCCTGGGGTTCACACCATTCTCCTGCCTCAGCCTCCCGAGTAGCTGGGATTACAGGCGCCTGCCACCATACCCAGCTAATTTTTTGTATTTTTAGTAGAGACGGGTTTTCACCCTGTTAGCTAGGATGGTCTCGATCTCCTCACCTCGTGATCTACCCACCTTGACCTCCCAAAGTGCTGGGATTACAGGCATGAGCCACCGCACCCAGCCTTCACTGGTTACTTCTTTTCTGGGTGATATTGTAAAATATGTATTCATTTGACGAACACTGAAAAGTAATAATTGATCATCTTTTCTTAATGATTACTATCTGCAGAACATGATAAGAGATAAGGCCCATATTATTTGAGTTTTCTTATGATGTGCATACATTGCTTATTTAAAAATATGTGCTCTTCTGTATTAAAAGTACTAAAGAAGACACTAATAACCAAAACAAGGAAAAATAGTCTGAGAAATAACCATAAAACTCTTAGTGATCTTAGGTTTTACAATAGTGATGTGATCCTCAGGAGCAATTTGGGGAGGTCTGGAATCTTGTAGCCTCCAGCTGCATGATTCCTAAACCATAATTTCTAGTCTTGTGGCTAATTTGTTAGTCCTGCAAGGGCAGTCTAGTCCCCAGTACAGAAGGGGATTTTGTTTTAGGAAAGGGCTGTTATTGTCTTTGCTTTAAACTATAAACTATAAACTGAGTTCCTCCCAAGGTTAGTTTGGCCTATGCCCAGGAATGAACAAGGACAGCTTGGAGGTTAGAAGCAAGATGGAGTTGGTTAGATCAGATCTCTTACACTGTCTCAGTTATAATTTTTGCAAAAGCGGTTTTAGCATTTCCTATGGTGGCCTCCCCTTTCCTTGAAACCACATCTAGCCTTACTATTTCATTAATGCATGTCTACTATTCATTTATTCCATGATAGCAGAGTTAGATTGGATACCTACTGTTTCCATCCCTGTTACGGTCCCGTGCACAGATGCAAACCTGTGTCAGGTATTACTATCCTCTATGCTAAAGGAAAGAGTTGAGAAAAGGGTAAATTAGAATTCTTAGAAATAAGAAGAGGACTACTTTTAGAACAGAATAATTGGAAAATTAGTATCCTTCAAAGAATCTAGTCCAAATAGTTATGGATTCCAAGAAAGAGTACAAAATGGGAACATTTTGCTTTGTAACCAGGTAGTTGTGGGTTAGTGGGAGTGATTACACTTTAGTTTTGGTTCTCTTAAGGCAGAATAATTATTATTATATGTTTTCATGGTTTTTTTTTTTTTTTAAATGGGACTGATTAAATGTAAGGCCTCTTCATTTATTTTGTAAATGCCTCGGGCTGGATTATTTTAGAATCTACTTCAGGGTTATAAGGTGGTGCCTGGGGCACCTGATAAACTCACATGTTTTCATTTTGTTTCAGAAAATCCAAAAGTAGACGTCACCCTTTATTTCTAATTCATTTCAATTCCATGGCAGATCTTTCCTTACATATTTAAAAGATGTGTTCTTATTTTCAGATAATTTAAATAGCTGAACGTCATATTTCACAATGAGAAGATCTTATGCTTATTTTAGTTTTATTTTTTGAGACAGGGTCTTGTTCTGTTGTCCAGGCTGGAGTGCAGTGGTGCAATCATGGCTCACTGCAGCCTTGACCTCCTGGTCTTAAGTGATCCTCTTGCCTCAGCCTCCCCAGTAGCTGGGACTATAGGTCCACAACACCACGCCTGGCTAAGTTTTAAAATTATTTTTGTATAGATGATGGGTTCTTGCTGTACTGCCTAGGCTGGTCTCAAACTCCTGGCCTCAAGCAATCTTCTTACCTTGGCCTCTCTAAGTGCTGGGATTGCAGACGTTAGCCACCGCCCCTAGCATTGTATGTTTAGCTACAAATGACGGGTATGAACTTTTAAAGTTACAGATACCCTCAGAGCAAATTGTCAGTGTTGGAGAGGGAAGATAGAACCCTAAGCAGACTGTAATGCAACAATATCTGGCTTCTAGTTTCTTCAGAAGGCCAATGATGAAATATTCCTCTCAGACCACAATGGTGTCATTGTCATCATAATGACTGGCTTCCAATAGTTTCTTCAGAAGGCCAACGATGAAACATCTCTCCCAGACCACAGTGGTATCATTGTCATACCCTATGGCACTTTAACAACAAAACAAAACAAAACAAAACAAAACAAAACAAAACAAAACAGCAGTAGTTTCAGCTCATAAAATTTGGGTTGCCAGATAAAATACAGGACACTCAGTTAAATTTGAATTTAGGGTAAACAGTAAATCTTATTTTAGTGTAAGTATATCCCATGCAACATTCGGGTCATACTTATGGCGGTGGGTAGGCTGTATTTTTATTTGCTACACTGACAGCCCTACCTAAAGGGCAGTGTTGCGAATTGTTTGTGACAGATGAATGATCAGCTAGCGTTCCCCATATGCTTTTACTAAAAAAGAAGACTAAATACAATTGACTTAAAGAAAACAAATGACAAACGTTAGCAAATAAGAGAACACGCTTCCCATTTATTGAGTGGAAGGATTGGCAGAGAGAAATTGTATTTTAAAATAGCCTAAAGAGTAACAAGAAAAGTAGCTGTTTCCAGGATGCCTCCGTGGTCATTGGCTAACAGTTACATTCTTCCCCGCTAGGGCTTTATCCTGACTTGGCAAAGCTCCTCATATTGGAGAGGAAAATTATATTCAGCCTGCATTTGTTTCAGGACTGGACATTCGCCGAGCCCATTCTCCGCAGACATACAATGCATGAGGCATCCTCAGTGATTTGATGATGTAAGGTAACTACTGGAAGATAGGAATGTGTAATTTTACTAAAGTTTTTCTCTTCCTATTAATTTAGTTTCTCACATCTCATCCTGCCGTTGCAGCGGATTTAAATATTATTTTGTCTTAAAAAATAAACAGAAGATTCCCTCCTCGGTATCTTTCCGGCTTTATAATAATACGTAAACAGTTCTTTCCTGCCCAACTAATATTTATACAGGTGGAGTTGATTTCTCTGGGCAAAGGAAAGCATTTTGGATGAAAAAAAGTCAATGGCTTTTAATTTTCATGACATTTGGTTATGGGAAAACAATTGCCTAGAAAGCAAAAATCTGACTTTAAGTTAAGTATGGCCAACAGAAGAAAACCATGTCAGTTTTCAATTGTTTTTTTTTTCCCCCTTGAAACGATCACTTAGCGTAGTATCTGCAGACACCGCGGGTGTGCAGTCAGTACTCATTCCTACGTTACACAGAAAATGCGTGCAGCATGTGCTGTGTCGGTTAACAATCACAACCAATAAAATGTGCACATCCACCAGACTTTTCAGGACAACTGCATTTTTATTGAGATTCAAGAAAAGCGAGAAATCAAGAGATAGTGGAGAAAGCAAGAGATAGTGTATCTCTTCCCATCTTGGAGAATAAAAAGAAGGAAAGGAGACACATGTCTGTGAGACATTTCCAGGGTCCCATGACAATGCTGGTGATGGAACTGAGAGCCATTAACATTTTCCCCTGAATTCAGATTCTGAGAAAAAAAGGGAAAGAAAAAAGAACTGCCAGAATCAGGATGCACAGAAGGCAGCAGTTGCTCTTGCATTTAGTAATGGGGAACAAACCACTGAAAGAATTTCCCTCTGTGGGTTTGGGACATCAACACTTGGACTCAGGGGTAGGCTCCGTACTCACATCAACACTTTCCAGCCAGTGATCACCTGAGTTTATTTTTTGTAGGAATTTACACACTGAAATCCTATGTCAGGCGGTGGCGCTCAGGCGGTAATGTGAGCTGTGGGAAGTGGCTGTAAATACAGATGAAGCTTTGCTTGTTCATCCGCAGTCCCCTCCTATTATGCAGCCCAGTTTCTAACAGGCCAGGGACTGTACCCGTGTGTGGCCTAGGGCTTGGGACCCCTGATGTGGGGCAGTAGAGACAGAGTCGTGTGTTAGAGACACAGTTCATGCACTAGAGAGACGGAGGGGAGGAAGCAGTGAGTCCCACAGAGGAGAGGCTGCCGGTTGCAGGCGTGGCAGGGTTGACCCTGCCCTAACTTAGTGCACTCTGTCTTCTGCGGTGGCTCTTTTTCTTTCTGTTCTCTTTCTGATCTTAGATGATGTCATTAGGGCTGAGCCTGTGCCTAAACTATATACTGCCAAAGCCTCTTGCTGGAAGAAGATAATAATTGTATCTCTAACTTTTAAAAAAATATTTACTGTAAGAGAGAGAAAGCATGCCATAATGAATTGAATGAATTTGAAAAACTAAGCAGTCATATTTCACTCCTATTTTAGGAGGTAAATCCATCAGTGCATGTAAGGTGTCCATTGGTTTGGTTGGGAAAGGTGGAACAACTCAAAGTGGGGGCTTCCAGGTCATAGGTAGATATATATTGCCTATATTATTTATTTTTAAAATTTTTTTCCTTCCTCTATTTTTCCTTTCTTCCTTCCTCTCTCATTCCTGTCCTTCTTTCACCATTCTTTCCTTTCTTCATTTGTTCCTTTCTCTCTTTACTCTTTGTCTTTCTTCCTGTTTTTTTCTTTCTCTTTCTCTCCTTTCCTTCCTGTTTCTTTTTTTCCTTCCTTCCTTCCTTCCTTCCTTCTTTTCTTTTCTTTTCTTTTCTTTTCTTTTCTTTTCTTTTCTTTTCTTTTCTTTTCTTTTCTTTTCTTTTCTTTCTTTCTTTCTTTCTTTCTTTCTTTCTTTCTTTCTTTCTTTCTTTCTTTCTTTCTCTTCCTTTCTCCTTCCTTTCTCCTTCCCTTCCTCCTTCCCTCCCTCCCTCCCTTCTTTCCTTCCTTCCTCCCTCCCTCCCTACAATCTCTCCTACTCTCTCCCCCTATCTCCCTCTCTCTTTTTCTTTTTGCATAGTTCTACAATACAAAATAGTATGAAAGGCTTTTGTCTATGTGAGAGTATATCCGCCATGGTCTAGCAAAACTTGAGTTCAAGAAACTCAACACTAACAGAGCCACCTGGGAATGAAGAGAAATGAATCTGGGCCAGCCCTTGTGTGTACTTGGGTGGTGGAGAGTGAGATAACTTTGGTAGAAATTGTTGTGTTTGATTGCGGAGACAGAACGTGCCACATTGGAGAAAAGAGGGGATCTCTGGACTTTCATGGGAGCACACGATTTTTATGGACAGTATTTGAGGATTGAGGGGAACTTGTAGGAAGAAACGATGGAGAAGTTAAAGTCACTCAACTCCCTCTTCCTGGGTTGGAAGGGTAGGTGCCACCACTAACAAGCATCACCTAATAGAGCAGATGGGACAGGGCTGAGGTGCAGGGAAGGCTTTAAAAAAAAAAAAAGACAGGTGCCAAACTTGGAAGAAAAAAAATACAATTGATGGCAGCAATCAATAATCAATAAACTTCCCAGGAGGTCCTACCTGCACATGACTCAGCCTTTACTTTTTTATTTTTATTTTTACTTTTATTTTTGAGACAGGGTCTTGCTCTGTTGGCCAGGCTGTAGTGCAGTGGCAAGATCTTGGCTCACTGCAACCTCCTTCCTGGCTCAAGCAATTCTCCTGCCTCAGCCTCCAGAGTAGCTGGACTACAGATACATGCCACTGTGCCCGGCTAACTTTTGTATTTTTAGTTGAGACGGGGTTTCACCATGTTGCCTAGGATGGCCTTGAACTCCTGGCCTCAAATGATCCACCCACCTCAGCCACCCAAAGTTCTGGGATTACGGGCGTGAGCCACTGCACCCACCAGCCTTTGCATTCTTATATTGGATCCCCTTCCTTCCCAGTGTTCCATCTCATTCTTCCCCTTTGCTCCTGGAGAGCACATCCTAGAGAAATTATAACAGAGGTGCGTGAAAGGACGCTTTCCGGATATTCCACGTGGCGTGAGAATATGAAGGTCAACTCAGGCAGGCATCACTCCACAAGCTCCTAAAATGTGTCAGATGCTTACCATGAACAGATAAGCAGCAAAATTGTTGCATATTCAGCAACATCATTGAGTCTTGCAAACATTTTTGTTGAGTGAGTGATATTAATAACCGGAATGCTATTTATAGCACAATACCATTTCTATAAATGAAAAACATACACTCATAAGGCAGCACCATGCATTTTATAAACCACAGGCACAGTTAAGGGCCATGTGTCAAACAGATTTCATGGAGGGACTGTGAGTTGCCAGGAGTGGAGATCTGGGGGTGAATGGGGAAGAAACAGATTAACAAGGGACGGATCTCACCATAAGTGGTGGTGATTGTGAATAAGAAGCACAGTCGTCTCAATCCTTGGTACTGACATTCAAATTAGAATGACCACCCAAAAAAGTATGAATAATTAGGATTTGGCCAGGTGAACAGAAAGGGATGGGGAAGAAAAGAAGAGTCTATCATTGGTTGGAGGTTAGAAACAACATGCTGGATCTACTTCAAGGCTTATCCACTTTGGTGCTACCACCATTTACGGCTGGATAATCCTTTGTCCTAGGGGATTAGCCTGTGCATTGTAGGATGTTGAGCAGCATCCCTGGGCTGTACCCACCAGATGCCACTAGTGCCCCCAATGTGACAGCCAAAACTCTCTCCAGACATTGCTCCCTATCCTCTGCGGGTGATGGAGAGGGAATCTTTCCTGTTGGGGATGACCAATCGAGGGAAATCAAGATGACAGAAAGAGAGGAGACAGAAGAGTAGAGTCTTGGGTGTCTTACAAAAAACTTGGGATGTTATTTTGAACCATCTGCAGAATTCCAAGAGGGGATTTCATCAGATTGGCATTGGGAAGTGTTGCCTGAGTGCTTAGAGCTCTTCAATCACTTGAGGTCACATTTCCCTTTTCTACCCAGATGAAAGAGCTGAAGTCATTCCATTGCAACAGGGACTTTTTCATGACCTTCCCAATATTTCCAAGGCTATCTGGAAGTGGATATTGGCAGCAGTGGCACTTACATTCTCCAAGATACGTTCACTCCAAATTCTGGCTCTTGGTGCAACCACTATGTCCTTCCTTCGTGCTTCATATTATCTGTGTTCAGAGCCCTGCCTTCATCATTCCCCTTGTTTCTCTTTGCCTCTTCTTTGTTAAACCTGTAGACATTACATTCTTGTTAGTGACACAGTGAGAGCACCGTAGACATTACAACACCGAACGCCAGACCTTGCTGATTGTAAAACTCCCTTCACCATCCCTATCAAGGAGAATCACTCCATGCTTCTTTATCTTTAAGACCTGGGGTGCTGTTGCCATCCTGGTCTATTTGAGGTTCTTTCCCATTTACCTTCTCCCTTTTCAAGGACTGCTGCTAGGCAACAACCCCCAAATTCCTTTGCTCTGTCAGGCAAAGCAATTCTGCTCCCTTTGATGCATTTTCCTGACATAGACACTGGGATACACATCTTAGGTTTATCTCTCTTCCCTTTTGTATTAGTCTGTTTTCGTACTGCTATAAAGAACTGCCCAAGACTGGGTAATTTATAAAAGAAAGAGGTTTAATTGACTCACAGTTCCACATGGCTGAGGAGGACTCAGGAAACTTACAATCATGGAGGAAGGGGAAGCAGGCACCTTCTTCACAAGGCGGCAGGAAGGAGAAGTGCTGAGCAAAGGGGAAAGAGCCCCTTATAAAACCATCAGATCTCATGAGAACTCACTCATTATCATAAGAACAGCATGGCAGAAACCATCCCCACTATCCAATTCCCTCCACCTGGTCTCTCCCTTGACATGTGGGAATTATGGGGATTACAATTCAAGATGAGATTTGGATGGGGACACAAAGCCTAAGCATATCACCTTCCCTCGTCTGTCTCTGCTGGTCCTAATCTTACAAATTGAGGTGCAGACAGAGAATGGAGAAAGCCAACAGGAGAGTGAAATCATGGGACATACATAAAGATATGGTACAACCCTCAGAAACAGGAGAAAAGAGGTAACGTTCAGGGGAGTGTGTATCGCTGGGGAAGGAAGCTGAGCATTTTTTACATGTGTGTAGCTTGGAGAAAGCAGATGTGCAGAGCTGAGGTTATTACCCAGTAGTTGTGGGCAAAACAGGGCTTGCCAGCCTATATATGTGGTCTTTGAGATGCTGAACTCTTCAAAATGTAATAAGAATTTGTGAATTATAAAACTGCTGTATTGGGTGATTTCCCTTAAAAAAAAATCTCACCATCTCTGGCTGACATCCTGGAGTATGAACTTTCAGTTAGAGTTGATTCAGTGTGATTCAGCATGCAGTTCTAGGTACTGGCATTCACACCTGCATCTCCTTAGCCCATGCTGCCTCAGCCATTAACTCACTGCTAGACATTTGAGTGTGCAAATCCTCAGCCACTTCCATTCACTATCCAGATCTTATCAACATGACCTTACGTATTAGCCCACTATTTTAGAATTTGAAATATTGCCTTTCTATCATGATTACTTTTATCATGGGCATTAAGGTTCAAAATTAATGCATTCTTTGTCATGTCTTCAAATTCATTGGGCTGCTTTCATCTGTTGACTTAGGTCTTCCATCAATTAAAAAAAAAGTATTCTACTATTTCTTTTGGTTGAATATGCTTGTCTTCTTGAATGATTTCTTTTATATAGTCTTGCTGAATCTCTTCTCCATATTAAGACATAATAAAACAACAACAAATGTATTATCGTTTTCATTTACATTAAACTGTTCTCTTGAGTTTTGAACTTGGTGAGTTTTCTTCCATTTCTCAGTCTTGATATTGTGCAGGATGTAATCTGACATTTGCCACTTCCTAAGAAACTTCACCCACATCAAGGCAGATTTTCATGTCTATGCAGTTCACCATAATTTTACTGTATTTTGCATACTTTCACAATAAGCCTGTTTCAGAAATAGCAATTATCTCTCCTCCAGGAGTCCTCATCCCTCTTTTGGATGACTAGTAGTTTTTCTCTGTTGACAGGATTTGTTAAAAAGGAGGCTTAGTGGAGTGGACATCACTCAGAAACCATTGTTATTTTTCTTTTCTTCCTCTTCCTCTTCCTCTTTCTCTTTCTCTTTCTCCCTGCCCTTCCCTGCCCTTCCCTGCCCTTCCCTTCCCTTCCCTCCCTCCCTCCCTCCTTTCTTTCTCTTTCTTTCTTTTTCTTTCTTTCTTTCTTTCTTTCTTTCTTTCTTTCTTTCTTTCTTTCTTTCTTTCTTTCTTTCTTTCTTTCTTTCTTTCTTTCTTTCTTTCTTTCTTTCTCTTTCTTTTTCTTTCTCTCTTTCTCTTTCTTTCTCTCTCTCCCTCCCTCCCTCCCTCCCTCCCTCCCTCCCTCCCTCCCTCCCTCCCTCCCTCCCTTCCTTCCTTCCTTCCTTCCTTCCTTCCTTCCTTCCTTCCTTCCTTCCTTTCTTTTCTTTCTTTTCTTTCTTTCTTTCCTTTCATCTTGCTCTGTCACCCAGGCTGGAGTGCAGTGGCCCGATCTCTGCTCACTGCAAGCTCCGGCTCCCGGGTTCACGCCATTCTCCTGCCTCAGCCTCCCAAGTAGCTGGGACTACAGGTGCCTGCCACCATGCCAGGCTATTTTTTTTTTTGTATTTTTAGTACAGACGGGGTTTCACCATGTTAGCCAGGATGGTCTCGATCTCCTGACCTCGTGATCCGCCTGCCTCAGCCTCCCAAAGTGCTGGGATTACAGGTGTGAGCCACTGCGCCAGGCCCCTTTCTTTCTTTTTTATGAGGTGGAGTGTCACTCTATCATGCAGGCTGGAGTGAACTGGTGCAGTCTTGGCTTACTGCAGCCTCTGCCTCCCTGGTTCAAGCAATTCTCTTGTCTCAGCCTCCAGAGTAGCTGGGATTACAGGCACGTGCCACTGCGCCCGGCTAATTTTTGTAATTTTAGTAGAGATGGGGTTTCATCATGTTGGCCAGGCTGGTCTTGAACTCCTGACCTCAAGTGACCTGCCCTCCTTACCCTACCAAAGTGTTGGGATTACAGGCGTGAGCCAGCGCACCCAGCCCACTGTTCTTTTTCTAGCCTTCCGGTTGTGAGTATTCATCGCATGGTCAATCCTTCATTGCAACTCCTTGGGCATTAATGAGAATCCATTTTATGTTTCTTTTCTACTCTCTTTTTTTTCCCCCTGGCTTTCTTGGTCCATTTGGACTGCAATTATAAATTTCCTTAGACTGGAAAATGTATAAACAGTTGAAATTTATTGCTCACACTTCTGGAGGCTGAAAGTTCAAGATTAAGGTGCCAGAAGATTTGGTATCTGATCAAGGTTCTCTGCTTCAGAGATGGTGCCTTTTTGTTGTGTCCTTCCATGGTGGAAAGGACGTCGGAGCCCTCTGGGGTCCCTTTTCTAAGGGTACTCATCCTGTTCATGAGGCTCCACCCTCAGAATCTCATCACCTCCCAAAGGCCCCACCTCATAACACCATCTCCTTGGGAATTAGGATTTCAACATCTGAATTTGGGGGTAACACAAACTTTCAGACCGTAGCACTGGTTTACTGCTCTTTAGGGTTGGGGAAAGGTGGTTTGCCGATTACTTCTCCATAACCCTTCATTTTCCTTCTGCCAAATTCTGAATGTGATAAATTCTGTGAAGTTTGGGTAATACTGTGGTATTTTGCCTAATGATATGGGTTTTCCTTGGAGATCTGTGGGTTTATATGCCCAGTCTCCTGCTACCATCCTACCTAGAAGTTTGTTCGTATTTTTATATTTGTTTATTTATATTATATATAAGGAAATTGTATTCTTATTTTTATTCTGTGCCCAAAATACAGTACAACTCCCTAAACATTTGTCTCTTAATTTAATTTGGAAAAGACATTTTATTTCCAGAATGAGACAAATTTTATTTGCTCTAGAATTAGCACCAACCTTTCTTAGTGCTATCTGCTTTACCAATATTTCTGTTTTTTTGAGACAGAGTCTCGCTCTGTTGCCCATGCTAGAGTGCAGTGGCGCAATCTTGGCTCACTGCAACCTCTGCTTCCCGGGTTCAAGCGATTCTCCTGCCTCAGCCTCCCGAGTAGCTGGAATTACAGGCACATGCCACTGTGCCCAGCTAATTTTTGTATTTTTAGTAGAGACCGGGCTTCACCATGTTGGCCAGGCTGGTCTTGAACTCCTGACCTCAAGTGACCCACCCGCCTCAGCCTCCAAAAGTGCTGGGATTACAGGCATGAACCACCGAGCCCAGCCTTTTCCAATATTTCTTATTAAATCTCTTATAGTTTTTATAAAACGTTCAAGCCTAAAGGAAATAAATAACAGAATTTTAAAAATTCCGTGGTGCAAATAAACAGTGGACTGATGCAACATCTTGTTCTAGCTTTTCTGCCTTAAAATATATGTATATTGTATGAATTCATTTGTGTTTCTTTCCACTGTGACCATTTTAGTTTAAGCCTCCATCCCCAGCTTCCTGGCTCTACTGGAAGAACCCCCTGTTCCTCTCATTATAAACTTCCTCCAAACTATTCTCCACTTATCATCCATCGAAGCCTTTACTCTCTATAATCTCTTCTTTTTGCACTTAGAATAAGAGAATAATAATAATAACAATAAAGTGCCAACACTTATCCAAGTCTCACAAAGCCCTGTATAATCCTATCCTTGTCCAACCCTCTGGCTCACACTGTGTTACTCCTCTTTTGTTCCCAGAGAAAAGGTAATTTTCTTGAACAGTAAATAACAGACAAGATGAATGGGAAAATATCCCATTACACCCTTATGCCCAAGAGAAAATATGACAAGTTTTGCTGAGATCCCTCTGGCTAAAAAGTTGCTAATGATAATGAAAACAAAAGGAGAAATTACTTCAACAAATGCAATTTGCTAAAGAGAAAAATTAAAAAAAATTTTTTTGCAAGAGTGTTCTTTTCTCCAAATTGATGCAATATAGATGTAATTTGGCGTGTCCAATGCAGTGACCTCTGTGGGCCAGGACACCGAGATGAAGACCTTGGGAAAAAGAGCTCCAGGGCTGGATCCCTGACAAAATGATTACACAACATATAAATGTGGTTAATGCCTTTAACCGCAAACAGCTGTCTCCTACATCTGTCCCTCTCCAACCACTGGGTGATGGTCAGCGGCTTGCAAATCCTAGGTGTGGTTTGTTCAGACAAGGACATCCATCTGACTTTATTACAAACTAATCTTAGGAGGAGCAAAGGCCATATTGAAACAGAAAGCCCCAATATCCGAGAGGCCGCTTTCAAATATTTCCCCGCCTTGGCTTTTGTGTTGTTTCCAGCAATTTTATTTTCCTAAGAATGTGGCTTCCGCAGTACCATCTGTTTCCCTATCAGTTGCAACGCCAGGGCGTCAAGCCTGCACACGTCTTTCATCGATGTTGCAGGAGGCTCCCAATTGCACAGATATGTGAATGAATTCCCTACCCTGGAAAATCTGAAAATGTGGATTCTCATTTGCAGAAAGAAGCGTGCATTGCTAGTGAATACAAAAAGTGAAATCCACAAAAACATTTCAAAAGGCTATTTGTACTGGAGTCATCTCTGACCACTAATGCTGGTTTTAGGGGTGGAAAACGTTCGTGCATTCTCAAGCACAGCACATTCTTCTTTCTTTGAAGAAGGGAACATTTAGGAGAGACTATCTTGAAGCCCAAGTTAATTGGGCTTTTGCTTGTCTAACCTATAGGAAGTTCTTTTGGGGCCTGTGAAATGATTAATAAATGCAATGAACGCAAGCAAATATGTAAGGTATGGGTTTCAAAAGCACAATTATGTGGAATAAGGTTTATAGAGGTATGGCTCAGCAGCATGGCTCATGCCTGTAATGCCAACATTTTGGGGAGCCAAGGTGGGAAGATGGCTTGAGCCCAGGGATTCTAGATGAGCCTGGGCAATATAGTGAGGCCCCATCTCTACTAAAAATAAAAATTAAAAAAAAATTAGTTGGGCATGGTGAAACGTGCCAGCGGTCCCAGCTACTTGGGAGACTGAGGCAGGAGAATTGCTTGAGCCCAGGAGATCAAGGCTGCAATGAGCTATGATCGTGCCACTGCACTCCAGCCTGGGTGACAAGACTGAGACCCTGTCTCCAGAAAAATTTAAAAAAAAATAAGTAAATAAAAAGGTTTATAGAGATACAAGAAGGGGAATTGTTTGGAATACAATTATTTCCCTTTAGCATTTTATGTCAGTTTTGTAACAGTTTTGATATAGGATGTGCTAAATACCTCAACTTCCGTGTTTGACATATTAGCATATGAGAATCATTTCCTTAAAGCAAATGGAAATAAGAACGTAGCACGTTGGCATGTGTACTCAGTTCACAAACAACATACACTTCACTGTTCAAAACATACGACATTGACACAACGTGAGCAGCCTGCATTCCTAGCTGAGGTTGCACCGACTCATAAACCCACAGAACTGGAAGGCAATGTAGTAAACACGTTCAAGCCTCCCACAAGGCCTGTAGTGTCTGCTGAAATCAGCATGGCTTGAGTTACAGGTACCTCTTTTGAAGTTTGGTTGGCCTCCCGAGTTATGGAACTGAATATGTTTGCATAGGTTTATAGAACAACAGGACTAGGAAAAAACCTCAGGCCAAGCCATGTTTTTCCTAATTCTGTCTAGGAATAAATGCATAAATCCTAAAATACTTTTGTGACTTTGCAGTGTCACAATTTCTTATTAGGAGCTTGGACTTCTAACCACCTTCAAAAGATGTCTCAAGTGTCATGGCTGATCCAATACAGGTCAAAACACAAAACAAGCTTAAAGGAAGCAAAAACCTGTCCACAGTATCTTAAGATCCAGTGTAGAATTAATACTTTAAAATATATTTAGCACTTCGAGACCTGACTGGGCAACATGGTGAAACCCGGTCTCTGCAAAAACTATAAAAATTAGCTGGGCATGATGCTGAGTGTCTGTGGTTCCAGCTGCTGGGGAGGCTGAGATTGGAGAATCAATTGAGCCCCCAGAGGTTGAGGCTGCAGTAAGCTGTGATTGTGCCATTGCACTGCAGCCTAGGCGAGTGAGACCCTGTCTCAAAAAATATATATAAATTTATAAATTTTATAAATATGAAATTACATATTATATATAAATAAACTACATATAATATATAACTATATAGTATAAATATGTTTTTATAAAGTTGTATAAAGTTTATACAGTTTTTATAAGGTTTATACAGCTTTATAGATATTTATACAAATAAAGAATATATATTATATGTAATAAATCATATATAAAATTTATAAATTATATATAAATATGTAGACATATCTAATTATAAATGTATATACATATATAATATAAATATATATTTATAATGGTCTATTTATAGATATAATTATAAATATTTATATATAAAATATATATATGTTTAGATATATTTAAATATAGCAGGGGAAACACTGTGTCATCTTTTGGGAGTTCACATGGTCCTGTTAAGGTTTCGATCAATACTCTTTAATGGCTTCTGGTTTTCAACAAATCAAGTGCATGCTTCCTGCTTTTGTTGTAAAGTCCTCAAACGTGTGCCTCTGCCTGCATTCATGACTTAGGATTTCTGTACCCCGCCCTTCACAACACCCACACTAAGTGGCTTGTCTTTCCACCAGCCGGCCCCACACCTTGCTTCCTTTACCACATGGATGTCCTCACGCTATTTGTTCCCTATGCGTTTGTGTGCAAATAAAATCCATTCTCTGATGCTGGGCATGCATGGGTCTTCCTCCATGAGATTTCGTGAAGGAAATCTTACGTACTGCTGATGTTGATTGCATTGATTGATCAATTTACAGTCCCAGAGACATATTCTATAGAGGAGATGAGTAAAAGACCAATTAACACGGACTTGCAGACCATCTACCCCAAACGTTGCCTTGTTGAAAGAAGGATTTCGTAGAGAAAACTCTCCCCGCAGCTCCCTCTGTGTGTGGTTCATATACCTCCTAGCCAGGTACAAGGCATGCCACCTTGTAATGCTCCTTCCTGCCTTATTTCTCCCACACTGTGGCATGCACCTGGCTGATGGACCACGCCTCAAAGCTGCTGAAACGCCAGCCTAAGCCACACATGAGGTAACCCATTTTCAGAAGGGTCGTTCCAGACACGTGGTGCCCAGATGGGAGCCGCAGTTTGAGCTTTCATTTTTAAAATTTGCTTCCACTGCAGAAATTAACATTCACATAACCGAAGCTTACAGGGAGCCTGTTTATAGTCAATACCATAGGTTAAGATTAGAGATGATGTAATTCCTTAACCATAGACATACTCTCCAAATGCATGAACACAGAGAGGAAAATAGTGTGCAGGCAGCTGTTAAATTGCTCCCTGATGACTTCCCCTCTGCCACGTGGACTCTCTTCCTTTGACATGGTCTGTCTAGTCTTGTATTAAAAATAAAATCTCCCTTATATTAACGAAATACAAAATATTAATGTATTTCAGACTCCAACTGAAATTTACACTGGAATCTACACCACCGGCTCTCCTGGGTCTCCAGTTGTAGATAGCAGATCAGTTTTCAACCTCCATAATTGCCCAGGCTGCAGTGCAGTGGCACAATCACAGCTCATTGCAGCCTCGACTTCCCAGGCTCTAGTAATCTTCCAGTCTCAGTTTCCCTGAGTAGCTGGGACTACAGTCATGTGCCTGCACACCCAGCTGTGTATTTCCTCTTATAGGGATATAAAATTATGTCATTCGTCTTCTTGTTGACTTGTAACCACCATGAAAGCATGACTCTTGTCTGTCTTATCCTCTTCCCCATCTCCAGAGCTTGGCACACACTAGCAGCTCTACAATTAGTTGTTGCATAAATGGCAAATGAAGGAGTATTGCATTCTCTGCCTAGAAGTCCCTGCACCCTCTCCCTTCCCCAGAAGAAAACTTCTTACTGGCTAAGATGCTGTTCTCACCTCAGTGCTTCCAAAGGAGCCTCAGCAGGTCAGGGTCTATCACTTCATGTGTATTTATCCCCAAATTCAGATATTATTTGGCTCAAGGAATGCACTGCAAATATTTACAGAATGAACCATTGAAGGAAGAAAAGAAACATGCATGAGCAAATTCTCTGTTTCTGTTATAAGAGGCTGTGTCAGTCAGCTATTGGCACATAATAAAGAATCCCAAAATGCAGCGGGTTAAAAAAAATCTATGTTATATACTCACTGTTATATGGGACAAACATTCAGCCTGTACTCAATGGGTGCTTCTGAGGTCTACCAAGCAGAGGCCCAGAATGATGCTGAGAATTTTGCAATGCACGTGGCAGCTTCCATGACAAATAATTTTCTGTCCCCAAATGTCAATAGTGCGAATGTTCAACAACAAAACCCTGCTTCCTCTAAGTCTGAGTTTATTAGGTACATTTCTTTTCTTTTTTGACTTTATTTACGTGTGTGTGTGTGTGTGTGTGTGTGTGTGTGTGTGTGTGTGTGTGTTTAATAATGAAATGCTTCACGAATTTACCTGTCATCCTTGCATGGGCCTTGCTAATCTTATCTGTATCATTCCAATTTTAGTATATATGCTGCCAAAGTGAGCACATTAGGTACATTTTTATCTTCCAAGTCACTGCAGGCTACAGTTTTGCTCTTCCAACACAACATACCACTGGTTGCCATTTTTTTCTTGCCTTTGGTAGCAGTTACCTTACTATTTTCCCAACCTTCATTCACCACTCAGTTTCAAAGCCAATGAAGCATGTTTTAAGCTTTTGTATGAGAGCAACCCCCCACCCACTTCAGGTATGAATTTCAGGATCTGTTACCTATTTTTTTTTAATATAAAATCACCTACAAGCTTAGTGCCTCAATATCACAAACATTGTATTTGCTCATATGTCTGTGAATCAATAACTTGGACTGGGTTCAGTTGGGCAGTTCTTCTGTTGGTCTTGCCTGGGGTCTTTCAGGCAGCTTCCATTATCTGGCAGCTTGATGAGACTGGATGGTCTAAGGTACATTCATGAACACGTCTGTTGGGCGGTCTTGTCTGTCAGCCTAGAGTACTGAGGCCACTCCATATAAAGAAGCCAGGGTAGCCTTTTTGAGATGAGTCACCATGAGAAAGATTCAGCTGACAGCCAGCACCAATGGCCAGCTATATGAATACACTCCCAGCTTACACCATCCATTTTCAGTCAAACTGTCAGAGGACTGGGACCACATAAGGCACCTTCAGGGAGACCCACAGAAGAACCATCCAGCTGAGCTCAGTCTGAAATTTGTGACCCAAAGAGTGATGCGCAAATAAAATGGTGATTGTCTTTAGCTACTAAGTGTTGGGGTGTTTGTTACACAGCAATAGGTAATGGATATAGGTCCTTAACTAGCAAATAGATTACCTCATGGAAATGTGGAAACTCCCACTCCTATATTTATAATTAATTCCAACGTGGAAAAGAAGCTCACTATTGATTCTGTGAGGCTAAAACTGATGTGAAGCTAGTGGAAAGCCAGTGAGCAAGTGGTGGCTGGTTTGAGCTAAAGTGCTTGCTCAGGGAAGCATACTCTTCCTAAATTGCTGCATTGTGGGTCTGGACCAAGGTGAGCTTGGGTTTCTGAGGGGAGTTCCCTTACAGTAGGGGAAGTTACACACAGTGAAATAGACTTACAGTCACTCGTTGCTTAATGATGGGGATACATTCTGAGAAATGTATCACTGGGTGATGTTGTTGTTGTGCAAACATCCTACAGTGCACTTACACAAACCTAGATGGTCTAGCCTACTACACACCTAGGCTATATGGTGTAGCCTGTTGCTCCTATGCTACAAACCTGTACGGCATGTTCCTATACTGAATACAGTAGGCAATTGTAACACAAATCACTAGGCAACAGGAATTTTTCAGCTCCATTATAATCTTGTGGCACCATCATTTTATATGCTGTCCATCATTGGCCATACATTCTGTGGCGGTGCATGACTGTATCTGTTTTAGATAGGATTTCCTTTGTTTGTAACTTTGTTACCGGGAAGGGGGTCCTGATTCAGACCCCAAGAGAGGGTTCTTGGATCTCGTGCAAGAAAGAATTGGAGGTGAGTCCATAAAGTGAAAACAAGTTTATTACAAAAGTAAAGAAGTAAAAGAATGGCTACTCCACAGGCAGAGCAGCCCCAATGGCTACTGGTTGCCCATTTTTACAGTTATTTCTTGATTTTATGCTGAATAAGGAGTAGATTATTCACGAGTTTTCTGGGAAAGGGGTGGGCAATTCCGGGAACTCAGGGTTCCTCCCCTTTTAGACCATATAGATTAATATCCTGACATTGTCATGGCCTCTGTAAACTGTCATGGCGCTGGTGAGAGTGCCTTTCAGCATGTTAATGTATTATAATTAGCATATAGTGAGCAGTGAGGACAACCAGAGGTCACTCTTGTCACCATCTTGGCTGGCTTCTTTACCACATGCTGTTTTATCAGCAAGGTCTTTATGATCTGTATCTTGTGCCGACCTCCTATCTCATCCTGTGTCTTAGAATGCCGAACCTCCTGGGAATGCAGCCCAGTAGGTCTCAGCCTCATTTTACCCAGCCCCTATTCAAGATGGAGTTGCTCTGGTTCAAATACCTCTGACCACTTGAATTTGATACAGTAAAATGCCTTTGCTGCATAATCTATGGCGGTTTCTCAGCTATTAGTCTCATTGGATTTTCAAACAAAGCGCTAACCATGTACATAGTCAAGACTTGTGTGAAGAATGAAGGCATTACATTATGTGTTTGCATATCACATTTTGACTTTTGCTAGAAAGGGCCAATCTGAACTATAACTGAGATTTTTAAACATTTTTCTTTGGGGGTAATTGATTTTCTTTCATTAATCTTCTAGCTTGCATCCTTCATTCTCCTAGAAGTTAAAAGCATATATAATCTAAGGAAGATTCAGTCTGTCTCTTTTTGATTTATTTTATAATAACTCACTGAGTATTTTTTGTATGTACAAGAAGTATTCTGAGACTACTTAATATACTATTTTGATCTTTCTTCTTTTAAAGTATGAAGCCACATATATATGTGTGTGTATATATATATATATATATATATATTTTTTTTTTTTTTTTTTTTTTTTCCCTAAGGGTAGGAATCTGGAAGAGATTTCAGTGATGATCAAAACAGCAAACTCATGAATTTTGAATGGTTTCTAAACCTAGAAAAAAGAACTCTCTGAACCTTCTTTGCTTTAGAAGAAAATCAGATTTTGACTCCCTGGCCTTGCACAAATGCTTATTTTTTTCTTCAATTCACCTAAGATTTAATCTTATATAATGCTTTGCTTTTCCTTCCAATTATATTTAACCTCGTTGAAACATTTCAAATATATACAAATAATCTAAAGGATCATTTTAAACTTTCTTTCCCCCAGCACAGCGAAATACTTAAAAAATATGGTTTAAATTGGGTGATGATTTTCTAGAAAAATTTCATCGCAATCAGAAGGAAGGAATTGAGCAAACTGAGGGAAACATAGGGAAATCAAAATTAAGTTTGCAGTTCTTTCTACATAAGTAAATGTAAAATTAAGTTTATAGTTCTTTCTACATAAGTCAATAAAAAATTAGCAAATATTAGTAAAACTCCCCCAAAGCTCCCCACCCCCAGTAAATGCATATGTGTGTGTGCAAGAAGCATTATAATGAAACACTTAACTTCCTTTGCCCTGAACTAGAACCAGATGCCTTGGGAGGGGGGTTGAGGCAGGCTGGCTGATGGACTTGTATTGTATTGCAAGTTATGCTAAAGGGATTTTTAGAAATGAACTGCTTTTTCCCATCTCCTTTCAGCAGTTTTCTGGAGCTGGAAATAAAGAAAAACCCCTACCCCTGACTTACTGGGCCTTAGGAGTTAAAAATCACCACCTTAATTTATCATTCCTTCATTGGCAGTTGTAAAGGGAACTAAGTAGTCTATTCATTTACTCTAATATTTATTTGGTGCTACCATTTACCAGCATTGCGCCAGGGGTGGAGGAAAATCAGAGAGGAAGACCCCTGAGCCTCCAGGTGCTTTCGATGTGTGTGGTCGGGGAGTCGACACGTAAACAGCCATCATCATGGACATGGTGTGTGATGGGTACAGGGGACAGGGAGGGGCCTCAGGGAAGCTGGGCTGGCCAGGGGGCAGGCAGAAAGTGGTGTTGGGGTGAAGAGACAGAGGCGGTGAGGAAAGCTGTTCCCAGAAACACCCCCTAGGAGTGATTAGATTGGAAGGGTGGGTAGGAAGTGAATGAGGCCAGTCAGTGAATGTCCTTGTTTACCATGTCACCCATTAAAAAAAAAGTGTTTCATTTTAAATATTTGTACATTTTACAAATCTCTCTCTATCAATCTTTCTCTGTGTATATCAACATACATATAATATATGACAATAGAGATGAGAATAAATAGAAGAGACAGATAAAAATATAATAGATGACAGAGAGCTTAAATAGATTAGACTGTCACATAGATAATGATAGAAGATAAATACATTCAATAAGTAGATGGATGGATAGATACATAGATAAATATATAGATGATGATAGATAATAGATTCAGTAGATGAATGGATAGATGGATAGATAGATATTGATAGATGATAGATTCAACAGATGGCTGGATGGATATATGATAGATACATAGATAATGATAGATGATTAGATTCAATAGATGTGTGGATGGATAGATAGGTATGTGATAGATAGATAAGGATAGATGATAGATTCAGTAGATGGGTGGATAGGTGATAAATAGCTAGCTATCTAGCTAGATAGGTACATTCAATAGATGAGTGGATGGATAAATAGATGAATGGATGGATGGATAGTTATAGAAAGATGATGGATAGATGAATAGATAGGTAGATAGATTATTTTGACAGCTTTCAAAAATTTCAGCATTTAACTTACCATTTTTATTTTTCATAAGGTTTATATGAGAATTCATACTTTTCTGGATGGTTTAAAACAACTTTTGAAGATTTCAAACAAATACTCGTTGACTTATAATTTTATTTTTCTAGTAACTTTCTGAGGAATGTCTAATTTATCTGCTTTCCCATAGTCATTACAGCACTATCCACAATAGCCAAAATATGGAGTCAACCAAAGTGTCCATCAGTGGATGAATGGGTAAAGAAAATGTGATTTGTATACACAGTGGAATGCTATTAAGTCTTAAAGAAGAAAGTGTTGGCATTTGCAACAACATGGATAAATGTGGAGGACATTATGCTAAGTGGAATAAGCCAGGCACAGAATGACACATACTGCATGATCTCATATGTGGAATCTTTGTATTCTTTAGTTCAAGGTTCTCAATGTGGGTGCTGTTGACACTTGGGGCTGGAGGGTTCTCTGTGTTGTGGCCGTCCCGTGCACTTGTAGGGTGTTGAGCAGCATCCCTGGGCTCCACCCACCAGATGCTGGCAATGTCCACTCTCCAATCATAATAACCCAAAATGTCTCCAGACATTGCAAATGGCTCCTGATGGTTTGAAAGTCAAAGAGGGCACAGTACCCAAGCCTTAACATACATTTCAAAATGACTTTGAAAGAAAGAAAAAAGAAATTCAGCATCTTTAGGGACCAGATGCCCACTTAGGAGCCCTCAGTGAGAGAGAAAGACGCGTCTCACCTGGGCTCAGCGGCTCACCCTTGTCATTCCAGCATGTTGGGAGGCTGAGGTGGGTGGATCACTGGAGTTCAGGAGTTCTAGACCAGCTTGTGCAACATCACAAAACCTCCTCTCTACCAAAAATACAAAAATTATCCTGGCGTAGTGGCATGTGCCTGTAGTCCCAGGTACTTGGAAGGCTGAGGCAGGAGGATTGCTTGAGTCCAGGAGTTTGAGACCAGCCTGGGCAACTCAGTGAGACCCTATGTCTACAGAAAATAAAAATAATTAGCCAGGAATGGTGGTGCGTGCCTGTAGTACCAGCTACTCAAGAGGTTGAGGTAGGAGGATTGCTTGAGGCTGGGAGGTCGAGGCTGCAGTGAGCCATGACTGTACCACTGCACTCCAGTCTGAGTGAGACCATGTCTTTTAAAAAAAAAAAAGTATGTCTGTCCTTGCACAGACCTCGCTGTGTTTATCACATTTATCAGTGCCTTGTCTACATTCTATGGATGGACATTTGCCTTTAGTTCCCTGTCCAATCCAGCTGGATTTCATTCAGCTCTCCTTGGTCAGCGCAATAAGCACACTTTTGTCAGAGGTGTTGAAACCAGAGTGACTCCATCTTGAATAGGAGCTGGGTAAAATAAGGCTGAGACGCACTGGGCTGCATTCCCAGGAGGTTAGGCACTTAGTTAGTTACAGGATGAAATAGGAGGTCAGTACAAGATACAGGTCATAAAGGCCTTGCTGATGAAACAGGTTTCAGTAAAGAAGTCAGTCAAATCCCACCAAAACCAAGACAGTGACAAGAGTGACCTCTGGTCATTGTAACTGCTCATTATACACTCATTATAATGCATTAGCTGCTAAAAGACACTGCCACCAGAACCATGACAGTTTACAGATGTCATGACAACCTCAGGAAGTTACCCTACATGGTCTAAAAAGAGGAGGAACCCTCAGACTTACCCACGCCTTTCCTGGAAAACTCATGACTAATTCACCCCTTGTTTAGCATATAATCAATAAATAACCATAAACATAGGCAGCCAGCAGCCCATGCTGCTGCTCTGCCTATGGAGTAGCCAGTCTTTTTTTTTTCTTTTTTTTTGAGACGGAGTCTCGCTCTGTTGCCCAGGCTGGAGTTCAGTGGCCGGATCTCAGCTCACTGCAAGCTCTGCCTCCCGGGTTCACGCCATTCTCCTGCCTCAGCCTCCCGAGTAGCTGGGACTACAGGCGCCTGCCACCTCGCCCGGCTAGTTTTTTGTATTTTTTAGTAGAGACGGGGTTTCACCGTGTTAGCCAGGATGGTCTCGATCTCCTGACCTCGTGATCCGCCCGTCTCGGCCTCCCAAAGTGCTGGGATTACAGGCTTGAGCCACCGCGCCCGGCCAGGAGTAGCCATTCTTTATTCCTTTACTTTCTTAATCAACTTCCTTTCATTTTACTCTGTGGACTCACCCTGAATTCTCTCTTGTACGAGATTCAAGAACCCTCTTTTGGGGTTTGGACTGGGACCCCTTTCCCGCAAAGCTTTCACTTTACATTCCTGCCATCCCTGGAGGGAGGAGGTCCTGTCTTTGCTGGAAAGCCATGCTGTGCTGGGCTATGGTTATTCGCTGTGGTTTATCTGAACCCAAAAAGAAAAACAAGTTTCCTAGGGTCACTCCTGGCCTGGAAAGATTGACCTTATGTCAGGCTGCCTTAATCCCTCCCTTCTTTCCACATTGTAGTTTGAAATTATATCAAGTGTAGAGGGAAGTGAATATCTTAGGACAGAGGCTTGAACTGGGAAAACAGATGTTATCTTCGTAATGTAAAGAAAAATCACGGGATGCTACTACAAAGAACAAACCTTCGCTTGGTGAGCAGACATTTGAGAAAGAATAGACATGCATTGCAGTTTTAGACTAGAACAGTGGTTCTTTCTAAACACTATTTTATTATTTATTATTTTTAGAATGAGGTCTTGCTCTGTTGCCCACACTAGAGTGCAGTGGTGTGATCATAGCTCACTGCAGCCTCCAAATCCCAGGTTCAAGTGATCCTCCTGCCTCAGCCTCCTGAGTAGCTGGGACAACAGGTGTGTGCCACCATGCCCAGCTAATTTTTGAAAAATTTTTGTAAAGATGGGGTTTTGCTATGTTTCCCAGGCTGGTCTCCAACTCCTGGCTTCAAGCAATCCTCCTGCCTCTGCCTCCCAGAGTGCTGGGCTTATAGGCATAAGCCACCATGCCTGGCCTAAATTTTTGTATTTTTAATCATTATGGGTACATAATAGTTGTACTTATTTACAGGGTATATGTGATATTTTGTTACACGCTTAACATGTGTAATAATCAAAGTAGGGTAATTGGGGTATCTATCCCTTCAAGCCTTTACCATTTCTTTGTGTTAGGAACATTGCAATTCCACTGTCTTAGTGATTTTAAAATATACAACGAATCATTGTTAACTATTGTCCCCCTGTTGTAGTATCAAATACTATACCTTCTTGCTTCTATCCAACTGTATTTTTGCATTCATTAACTATCCCCACTCTATCGCCTCCTCCTCGATACTCTTCCCAGCCTCTAGTAACCACCATTCTACTTTATCTTCATGAGTGCAAGTTTTTAACATTTTTACCTCCAACGTTTGAGTGAGAACGTGTGAAATTTTACATCAGGAGTGCTTTAATTTTTTTAAAATTTGAATATAGCTTTAGGGGTACACGTGGTTTTTGGTTATGTGGATGAGTGAAGTCTAGGACGTTAGTGCGCCCATCACCCAGGTGTTGTACATGGTACCTAATAGGTAGTCCTTCATCCCTCACCCCACTCACACCCTCCCACTTCGGAGTCTCCAATGCCCATTACAGTACTCTGTGTGCCTTTGCATACCCACAACTTAGCTCCCACTTCTTTTTTTGAAGCAGGGTCTCACTCTGTCACCCAGGATGGATTGCAGTGGCATGATCATGGCTCACTGCACCTTCGACCTTCTGGGCTCAAGCAGTTCCCCCTCTCAGCCTTCTGAGTAGCTGGGACCACAGGTGTGCACCACCACTCCCAGCTAATATTTTCTATTTTCTGTAGAGACGGGGTCTTACTACATTGCCCAGGCTGTTCTTGAACTCCTGGTTTCAAGTGATCCTCCTGCCTTGGCCTCCCAAAGTGCTGGCATTACAGGCATGAGCCACCATGCCCTACCAGCTCCCACTTTTGTAAGTAAGAATATGTGGTATTTGGTTTTCTATTCATTAGTTACTTAACTTAGAAAAATGGCTCCCAGTTTCATCCAAGTTGTGGCACAATACATTATTTCTTTCTTTTTTTTCACATCAGGAGATTTTAACGTGGGTCGAGTTTGTCCCCCAGGTAACATGTCTGGAGATATTTTGGTTGTCACAACTGGGAATGGGTACTATTGGCATTTGGTGGGTGGAGCCCAGGGATGCTGCTCAACACCCTACAGTGCACAGGACACCCCACCACAGAGAGTTGTTCAGCCCCGAATTACCCAAGGTGTTCAGATTAAGAAACCCTTCACTAGGCTAGACGCGGTGACTCATGCCTGTAATCCCAGCATTTTGGGAGGCTGAAGCAGGAGGATCATTTGAGGTCAGGAGTTCGAGATCAGCCTGGCCAACATGGTGAAACCCTGTGTCTACTAAAACTACAAAAATTAGCCAGGTGTGGTGGTGCATGGCTGTAGTCCCAGCTACTCGGGAGGCTGAGGCAGGAGAATCACTTGAACCCAGGAGGCAGAGGTTACAGTGAGCCTAGATCATGCCATTGCACTCCAGCCTGGCCAACGGAGCCAGACTCCATCTCAAAAAACAAAAACAACCACCACCACCCCCACTGCCTGAAAAAATACACACACACACGTACACAAAATAAGTGCAGATGCACACACACGAGCACACACATCCATCTAAAACATTCGGTAATTAAGTTGCTTGGGGCAAATGGCATTGTTTATGAAACACTACCTACCCATTTATCTGAGAAAGCTTATTTTGACTTAGAAATCCTCTTTGAAAAATGTTTCCAGTCTTATTGAGGTATGATTGCAAAATTAAAATTCTATAAAGTTGTACAACATGATGTTGTTTTGACATAGGTGTGCATTGTGGGAAAATGACCACAATCAACATATCCATCACCCCAGTTACCTTTTTTTTAAATCTTTTGAGACGGTGTTTCACTCTGTCACCCAGGCTGGAATGCAGTTGTGTGATCTCACTCACTGCAACCTCCACCTCCCGGGTTCAAGTGATTCTCCTGCCTCAGCCTCCCATGTAGCTAAGAGTGCAGGTGGCCCACCACCACGACCAGCTAATTTTTTGTATGTTTAGTAGAGATGGGATTTCACCAAGTTGGCCAGGCTGGTCTCGAACTCCTGACCTCAGGTGATCCACCTGCCTCGACCTCCCAAAGTGCGGGGATTATAGGTGTGAGCCACCACGCCCAGTCTACTTAATTTTTTTTTTTTTAATTTCTGTGTGGTAAGAACATTTAAGATCATTCTTTTGCAAATTTCAAATACACAATACAATATTGTTAAGTATAGTCACCATGCTGTATGTTAGGTGTCCAGAACTTACTCATCTTATAACTGCAAGTTTGTACCTTTTGACCAACATCTTCCCAGTTTTCCTAGCCCCCAAGCCCTGGGGATCATCGTTCTGTTCCCTGTTTCTCTGGATATCCACATGCAAAAGAGTAAGACTGGACTCCTGCCTTACTTCATACAGAAAAATCAACTCAAAATGAACGTAAGGCTTAAAGGTAAAACCTGAAACCATAAAAATCCTAGAAGAAAACATAGAGGATAAGTGTCTTGACATTGACCTTGGCAGGGATTGTTTGAATGTCACGCCAACAGCACGGACAATAAAAGCAAAAATATAAGCAGAACTACATCCAACTAAAAAGGCTTCTGCATAGCCCAGGAAAGTCAACAAAATGAAAAGGCAGCCTGAGGACTGGGAGAAAATATTTGCAAACCACATATCAGATAAAGGGTTAATATCTAAAATATAAGAAGCTCATACAATTCAATAGGTTAAAACAAACAAATGAAAACCCCAAATAACTGATTAAAAATAGGCAAAATACTTAAATAGATATTTTACCAAAGAAGACATAAAAATGGCCAACAGATGTACAAAAAGGTGTCCAACGTCACTAATCGTCACGGAAATGCAAATCAAAACCACCAGTGGGGCCGGGCGCAGTGGCTCTTGCCTGTAATCCCAGCACTTTGGGAGGCTGAGGCGGGTGGATCACCTGAGGTCAGGAGTTCGAGACCAGCTTGGCCAACATGGTGAAACCCCATATCTGCTAAAAATACAAGAATTAGCTGGGCATGGTTTTGTGTGCCTGTAATCCCAGCTACTCGGGAGGCTGAGGCAGGAGAATCGCTAGAACCCGGGAGGCGGAGGTTGCAGTGAGCCGAGACCACATCACTGTACTCCATCTAGCCTGGGAGACACAGCCAGACTCTATCTCAAAAACAAAACGAAACAAAACAAAACAAACAAACAAACAAAAAACCACCATGGGACGGTGTTAGGAACCTAAGCACCTGTTAGGATGGCTAGTATCAAACAGTGAAGACAAATTGTCTTACATGCAAGAAGGAAAAAGTGATCTGTGTTTGTCTTGCAGACGGAGTGAGGTGTGTCCTCAACAAACGGGATGGTGTTTGTTTTCTTGTCTCTGCAGGAATGTGCTTGTGCTAACGTCGAGTTATACAATGGGAAAAAATAATAAATGCACCTGTTATCATCACCATTGATTGAGTGGATTAAATTTAGAACTGAAATACGTCTCACTATAAATGACAAACAACTACAAAACACTGGGAAACTGGATTTTAAAAAATTTTTTATTTATTTTATTTATTTTTTTTTACAATCAACACATTTGCTTAGGCTGTTTTTCCTATGAGGTGGCTTTTTATAAGGGATAGAAAGTAGCAGATATATAGGATAAAAAAGTCTGAAGATCTCATTCATAACCTGAGGACTATAGTTAATAGTGTGTTGTGTTCACAATTTGCCATTGCAAAAATATGGAACCAGCCCAAGTGTCCATTAGTCACATAAACTGTGGTATATATATAAATGATGGAATACTACCCAGCCATAAAAAGGAATGAATAAATGGCATTTTCAGCAGCCGGGATTGGATTAGATAGACTATTATTCTAAGTGAAGTAACTCAGGAATAGAAAACCAAACATCCTATGTTCTCACTCCTAAGTGGGAGCTAAGCTATGAGGATGCAAAGGCCTAAGAATGACACAAGGGACTTTGGGGACTAAGGGGGCAAGAGAGGGAAGGGGGTGAGGGATAAAAGGCTACAAATTGGGTTCAGTGTGTACTGCTCAGGTGATGGGTGCACCAAAGTCTCAGAAATCACCACTGAGGAACTTGCTCATGTAACCAAATACCACCTGTTCCCCAATAACCTATGGAAATAAAAACTAAAACAAATTTTAAAAAAGCAAAATGCAATAGTGTGTTGTATTCAAGATTTTTGCTAAATATGTAGATCATAGCTGCTCTTGCTACAGAAGAGAAAAAAGATTTGTAACCATGTGAGATGATAGATATGTTAATTTGTTTCATTATAGTAATCATTTTACCATATATGTATCCCATAAAGTCATGCTGTACACCTTTAATGTATACAATAAAATCTATTTAAAAAGTTGCAGGGCTGGGTATGGTGGTTCATCCCTGTAATCCCAGCACTTTGGGAGGACGAGGTGGATCACTTGACCTCAGGAGTTGCAGAGCAGCCTGGGCATCATAGCAAGACCCTATCTCTACAGAAACTAATAATAAGACAAAAGTTAGCCAGGTGTGGAGGTGTGTGCCTGTGGTCCAAGCTACTTGGGAAGCTGAGGTGGGAGGATCACCTGAGCCCAGGAGTTCAAGGCTGCAGTGAGCTGTGATTGCGCTACTGCACTCTAGCCTGGGTGACAGAGGGAGACCCTGTCTCTAAAATACACAAATAAATAAACAAAATAACAATTACAAGTTAGACAACTAAGTGACCTTTTTCTTTCACTCTTGGCTGGCCACTCATTTAAAATGCAGCACTTGAAGAAATAAATATGCATTTCTGGCCCCTGTTTCGGAAAGGTTCATTTCCATAGAAACTTGGTTAATTTTACTCAAAGTAAAACAATGAAATCAATGAGATAAGAGAGTTTAAAAGATGCTTGTTTCTTCATTGCTGTTTTACAAAAACATTGAATTATAATATGATCGCAATTCCAGACACCTGCCTTGAAATTGTTACAGAAATTTCTCGGTTTTTTTTTTTTTTTTCCGCTTCTCTCTGTATGTCCTAATAAACCATTTGTCCATCAGGTAATCACAGACGGGCAGATATATGTATTTTTCTGTTTCCCTAACTTCAAATGCTGCCTGAAAATGAGGACTGTTTGGCAAGCCTAAGTTCCAACATTCCGTTTCCCGGCATTATATAACACAAAATCAGGTTTCATAGGGTTTTCTTAGATCTGTTTCCCCCTGTTTCATAAGATTTCAAGAGTCCTATAATTTATTACGTGGCTGGTGGAAGAAAAATATGCACAGAGTAGATGGGTGTGTGTAACCTAAACATTTAGGGCTGTCTTGACAACGACTCAAACCTACAGAGATGCTTTGGGGAAGTAGGCAGAATGTCCTCTTATTGGGAATTTTGTAAGATGAGAGCCTCCCAGTTTCTTTTAATTGCATTGAGTGGGTGAATACATCAGGAAAGAAAAGAAAGGAAAAAAACATAAAAAAGAGCCCAGATTGAAAGCAGTGCTGTTTTTGCCATCCTGATTAAATCAAAGCATGTGGGGACAACAGATCGTCTGAGGCCAGCGGGCACCCAACCAGGAGGCTGATATGTTTTCCTGATAAAACACAGCTAGAAAATAATGGCTTCCAGCTCCATTCATGTCCCTGCAAAGGACATGATCTCGTTCCTTTTTATGGCTGCATAGTATTCCATAGTGTCCATGGACCACGTTTTCTTTAACCAGTCTATCATTGATGGGCATTTGGGTGGATTCCATGTCTTTATTATTGTGAATAGTACTTCAGTGAACATACATATGCATGTATCTTTATAGTAGAATGATTTATATTCCTTTGGCTATATATATATATATATATATATATATTTTTTTTTTTTTTTTTTTTTTTTCTGATAGAGTTTCACTCTTGTTGCCCAGGCTGGTGTGCAATGGCGTGATCTTGGCTCACTGCAGCAACCTCCGCCTCCCGGGTTCAAGTGATTCTCTTGCCTCGGCCTCCTGAATAGCTGTGATTACAGGCACCTGCCACTATGCCCAGATAATTTTTGTATTTTTAATAGAGACGGGGGCTGGTCTCGAACTTCTGACCTCGGGTGATCGGCCAACCTCAGCCTCCCAAAGTGTTGGGATTACAGGCGTGAGCCACTGCGCTGGGCCTCCTTTGGGTAGATATTACTGGGATTATATATTATCCCAGTATGGGGATTGCTGGGTCAAATGGTATTTCTGGTTCTAGATCCTTGAGGAATTGCCACACTGTCTTCCACAATGGTTGAACTAATTTACATTCCCACCAACAGTGTAAGAGCGTTCCTATTTCCCCACAGCCTCGCCAGCATCTGTTGTTTCTTGACCTTAGGGGAGGGGAACAACATACCCTGGGGCCTTTGGGGGTGGATGGGGACAGGGGGAGCATCAGGAAAAATAGCTAATGCATGCTGGACTGACAGGTGCAGCAAACCACCATGGCACACGTTTACCTATGAAACAAACCTGCACATCCTGCTCATGTACCCCAGAACTGAAAATAAAAATTAAAAAACAATGTGGGGCATTTTCAAGAGATGAATGGCGAAGAAACTTTATGGATAATGACAAGAAAGTTTCAGGGCTAAGTACCAAACACACGTGAATTATACCCTGGACTTTGTTTCTGTATTTGACCTTTGTTTCTGTATTCATATTTGACCTTTGTTTCTGTATTCGGATTTGACCACTGTCATGGATGTATATGCTGGCATGCTTGGAATTTAGTCTTTGAATATATATTTTTATTAGTGCTAAAAAAAAAAAAAAAAACACAACTAGAGCTTCCTTTCCCATGAAACTATTTTTTTTTTTTTTTAAAAGAAATGAAGTTCTGTTGTATGCTTCTATGTGGATGAGCCTTGAAGATGCTATGCTCAGTGAAAGAAGCCAGACACAAAAGGCCACACACTGTAGGATTCCACTTACTGGGACTTATCAGAGCAGGCAAGCCCACAGAGCCAGCAGGCAGATTGGTATCTTCCAGGGGCTGGGGAGGGGAGAAGGGGGAGTGGCTGCTTGGTGGGTCCAGGATTGCTTTTAGGGTGATAAAAATGTCTTGGAACCAGATAGCGGTGGCGGTTGCACAACCTTGTGAAGACACTAAATGCCACTGGGGAGTTCACTTTAAAATGGTCATTTTTACGTTAGGGGCATTTCAATTTGGTTGAAAAACAAACAAATCTGGCCGAGCACTATGGCTCACGCCTGTAATCCCAGCACTTTGGGAGGCTGAGGTGGGTGGACCGCTTGAGGTCAGGAGTTCGAGACCAGCCTGGCCAACGTGGTGAGACCCCATCTCTACTAAAAATACAAAAATTAGCCAGGCGTGGTGGTGGGCACCTGCAGTCCCAGCTACTCAGGAGGCTGAGGCAGGAGAATCGCTTGAACTCTGGAGCGGTGGTTGCAGTGAGACAAGATGGTGCCACTGCACTCCAGTCTGGGTGACAGAGATTCTATCTCAAAAATAGATAAATTAATTAATTAATAAATCCAAAAACAAATATGCCAGCCCAGTTCTTCTTCAATCCAGATTTTGCAAGACAGTAAATGAGACAGCATTTGGAACCTGGAGAACTTCCCCAGTGAACCTATAGCAGCTTAGAAAGAGTTAAATGTGCAGAGAAGATACTCAATCTCCAAGGCAGGGTTACTCATACGGAAAAGGGAGATGGAGGCCAGAGTCCCAGGAAATATCCAGCTGCACACAATGCCTTAAAATGCAAAGAACTGGTGGGCTGCAGTGGCTCACGCCTGTAATCCCAGCACTCTGGGAGGCCAGGGTGGGTGGATCACTTGAGGTAAGCAGCTTGAGACCAGCCTGGCCAATGTGGTGAAACCCCATCTCTACTAAAAATACAAAAATATTAACCAGGCATGGTGGCGGTTGCTGTAATCTCAGCTACTCGGGATGATGAGGCAAGAGAATCTCTTGAACCCGGGAGGGGAAGGTTGCAGTGAGCTGAGATCGTACCACTGCACTTCAGCCTGGGCGACAGTGAGACCCCGTCTCCCCCCAACCCCCTCCAAAAAAAAAGCAGATAATTCAGGCCCCAGAAGGGCTTTAGAGGCTCGGGGACGGGGACATGATGGGAAATGGGATTCAGAAGAAGGAATAAGAGGAACATGCCATAAAAGCCTGGATTCTTGGAAAAAGCCAAGGAAAAAAGAACCTCTAGGTAACTCAGAATCACTGTGTATTAGTAGGTTGGTGGAAACGTAGTTGCGGCTTGTGCCACTGAAAACAACAGCAAAAACGAAAAAACAATAGGGTGGGTGTGTCTATACCTATATCATCTATATCTATATCATCTATATCTACATTTATATCTATATGTCTACATCTATATATCAATACAAATATTAATTTTAAAAATTAACTTAATTTAAAGAATTTCATTGTTTAAAACCAGTGATAAAACCAACAATATTCTAAGATATTTATCCAACTCGTCTAAGTTTTGTCATTATTCTACACAAGGGTTTCTCAATCTTGGCACCATTGACACTTGGGCCAAATTATTCTTTGCCCAAATATCAATCTGTAGATATCGATATCAGTAGATACACAGACATTTATTTTAAGGAATTGGCTCACGTGACTGGGAGGATTGGAGAGTCCAAAAGCTGATGGAGTGGGCCAGCAGGCAGGGGACTCAGGGAAAGGTTGCAGTTTGAGTCCAAAGGTTGTTGGGTGGCAAAATGCCTTTTGGCTTGGGGGAAGTCAGTCTTTGTTCTAGTCAGGTCTTCAACAGATTAGACTAGGCCCACCCGCATCATGGAGGGTGACCTGCTTTACTCCATAGATAGAAATGTTCATCTCATCCAAAAACACCCTCACAGTAACATCCAGGATAGCATTTGACCACATGTCTGGGCACTGCGGCTCAGCCAAGTGGACACATGAAATTCACCATCACACCAACCAAGTAGATGCATGAATGAAATTCACCATCACACCAGCCTGGTGGATACATGAAATTCATCATCACGCTAGTCAAGTGGACACATAAAATTCACCATCACACTAGCCAAGTGGACATATGACATTCACCATCACACACTATGATAAACTGAATCACAGATGGAAATGAAGTCACAGGTCTATGTCAGTGGTGGTTAGTTGGGGTGATTCTGAACCCCATTCCCAAACCCCAGGGGGCATTCAGCAATGTCTGCAGGTACTTTTGGTTAATCCACCTGGGGAGAGTACTACGCGCATCTGGTGAGTGGAGGCCAGGGATGCTGCTTAACACCCTGCAATGCACAGGCTGGTTCCCATAATGAAGAATTCCTTTTCTCAAATATCAATAGTGCCAAGATTGGGAAACCCTGATATGCAATAATGACAAAAGTTATAACAGGTAACTTTATGACTAGTTAGACATTTAGAATGTTGTTGATTTTATGACTAGTTTAATCAAGGTGTATTTTTTGAAAAGTAAGTGTATATGTTTTATTTCATGAGTATTATATATTTGCTATTGTATTTTGATACGTTTGCATGGTATTAAGTGACATCGCTCTCTAACTGTGTCTATGTATATATTGATCTCTCGTCTATCCCATTCAGGAGGCTCCACCCTCACGACCTCATCACCTTCCAAGGGCCTCAGCCCCTAACACCATCATCTTGGGGGTGAGGATTTCAACACAGGAATTGTGAGGGACACAAACATTCAATTCAGTGCACATGGTGGTACAGTTTTGTCAAATCCCCCAAAGTAAGATGCATTCACATTCATTTTCTGAAAGATGACTTCTGAAAGTTTGTAAGCTTCAGCTCCCACAAAACCTGCATCTAATCCTAAATGCAAGGAGTGTATTCCTGGTTTTGATGGTGGTAGTTACGACCACGGTTGTTTCTGACTTCCCAGTCAAGGAGATCCTGGGATGATCTGAGAAGCTAATGCACAGGATTCAGTGAGGAATGAACTTGTTCATCTGTAGAATGTAGTTGGCCTTTCTTTCGTTCTGGGAGCCAACTCCCCTGTAGAGGAGAAATTCACCAAGTATCCTTTTTATTTTTTAATTTAACTTAATTTTATCTTCCTAATTTTATTTTTTTAGAGAGAGGGTCTCACTCTGTCACCCAAGCTGGAGTGCATTTTTTATTATTTATTTTATTTTCCTAAGTTTATTTTTTTTAGAGACAGGATCTCACTGTGTCACCCAAGCTGGAGTGCATTGGTGTAATCATAGCTCACTGCAGCCCCCACCTCCTGAGTTCAAGCGATCCTCTTACCTAAGGCCCCTGCGTAGCTAGGACTACAGGCGGATACCACCAGGCCTGGCTAATTTTTAAAATGTTTTTAGAGATAGGGTCTTGCTCTGTTGCCCAGGCTTGTCTCGAACTCTTGGGTTCAAGTAATCCTAATACCTCAACTTGCCAAAGGGCTGGGATTAAAGACATAGCCGCCGCTCTAGCTATGCCAGGCATACTTGTTCACCATTCTCCAATGCCCTTCGTATCTGTATACATTTTATTTGGTTGGATCAACAGAAAGGATTAGGTTGAAATTCTTTGACTATACTCTGTGCAAGGATTGCAAATTTCAGTGACTATTAGAAATACAGTGTCAGTTGCAGGCTAATTGTGATTTAGATTCAGAATTATGACAGATACAAAGTAGGAAGTTCATGACAGCATTCCTCTATTTGCAATTTTGAGCAAATTCTCCTTATTCTTATTTTTTGAAGGTCTAATATCTGCTGGGATTTAAATTTGCAATGTGAGATAATGATGCCCTGTTTCCTAAAATACTGTAAAAATAAGTTTTAGCCATGTTTTCCATATTAAAAATTAAATTGCTGCCTAGTGAAGACCTCTGGAGCCAGACTGGAGAATAACTGTGCTTATTGTCTGTCTGTTACAGTTTGCCCAGGACTTTTGTGGTTTTAAAGCTGAAGGTCCCACATCCTGGGGAAACCCTTAGCCCCAGGCAAACTAGAAGGTTCCTTGCTGTCATAGGAACCTATGTGTTATCCCATTCAGAGAGTCCTTGACTCGGACTGTGGTTGTCTAATTGATGCAGGGCAGGTGAGCCCCCAAACTGGGGCTTAGCCTGGGAGGGTTCTTGGCTTCACCCAGGAAAAAATTTCAGGGTGAGCCCGTGGTGTTAGACAGCAACTTGCAGTGCAGTGGCGTAATCTCGGCTCACTGCAACCTCCACCTCTAGGGTTCAAGTGATTCTCCTGCCTCAGCCTCCTGGTAGCTGGGACTACAGGTGCACATGACCACACTTGGATAATTTTTGTATTTTTAGTAGAGATGGGGTTTCACTATGTTGACCAGGCTGGTCTTGAACTCCTGATCTCAAGTGATCCACCCACCTCAGCCTCCCAAAGTCCTGGGATTACAGGCGTGAGCCACCACCCACTTTTACTGAAGTGGCAGTGCACAGCAGCGCAGCAGAGGTGCTGCTCCTGGCAGAGCAGGGCTACCCAATAGGCAGTGCGTCCAGAGCAGCAGCTCAGAGGCAGTGCTGGAGTCATATATATACCCACTTCTAATGACATGCAAATTAAGGGCAAAATTATACAGAGATTTTTGACGAAAAAAAAGTGGTAACTTCCATGTTCTTGGATCATTGCCATAGAAAGGGGTGGTAACTTCCAGGCATTGCTATGGTAACAGCAAACTGACATGGCACTGGTGGGTGTGTCTTGTGGAGACGAGCTATTGCCACTTCGCTATTTTAGCTAGTCTTCACTGTGGTCCAGAGTCTAAGTCCCTGCCTCTGGAGTCAGGTTGGGTCTCCTACTTCATAATGAATGGCCTCTTAGGTGATGAAGATAAATCGATTGGTCTCTTTTTGTTTCACATGAATCCACCACACATTGACTGGGGAGTTTGGGATGAAGATTTAGATAACCCAACAGAGAAGTCCTCTCCAAAGCCCGTGGGGCCACCCTTCTGAAGCTCCACTTCACCTGCTCCTGCACACCCCAGTCCTGCCTGATACTCAATTTTTCTTTTTCTCGTGAATAAAGACACACGTTTTTCTCCCTTGACACCATGCAGGTTGGGATTCTGATAAGAATTAGAATGCTACAGATCAATCACCTAGTACAGTCCTTCTCAAAGTGTGGGCATTTAAGGCTGGATGAATGATCCTCTGGGGTGGGGTGTCCTGTGCACTGCAGGGTATTGAGCAGTGTCAATGGGCTCCACCCACCAGATGCCGGGAGCACCCACCACCCCGGTTGTGACACTCAAAGGTGTCTCCAGACATTGTCGAGTGTCCCTAGGGACATAGTTGCCTGTGTGGAGCACCGCAGGGTTAGATGAACACAGCAAGGACCACTGACAATGTGAGCATTTATGTCACCGTCTGCTGTCACTTGCTGGAACCAGAAGGGACGATTTGCAGCCAGTACAGCTTTTCCCCATGCCAGGCTTCCTGCAGAGGCTCCTTCCCAACACATTGGAAAGTCCCTGGCTCTCGGAGTGAGTCTCAGATCCTCCTGGCTTCATGGGTCCAGCCATTAAGGATTGCCACATACCTTTTCCTTCAGCTCTAAAAATTGTTTGTGGACCTGAGAATTAAAAAGAAAAGAAAAGTGGTGCCAAGCAGAAGGAGGCCAGGAAAACCCTGCTCCATTGTTTTGCAGACGGAGACCCTGGAGATGAGAGAGAGAGAGAGAGAGAGAGAGAGAGAGAGAAAGCAATCCCAACGTTACGAGAATCGGCTGCACGACCATCCCATGCCTTTCAGGAAAACCAACACAAACGCCCCCGTGGAGACGTTTTTAACCACTGTAAACTTTTGTAGAAATCTCAGGCATGATTGGTTCTGTTGTGGCTGGTGAATCATATTATACGTGGTGCTGGTGCATCTTGCAGAACGCTTAAAAGATAAGTGGACCACATAGATTTGAACATTACGAATTGGAACATTAAAAAAAATTCCATGGTTGCTTAATTCTTGGAAACAGAAACAATTTACTTTATAGTCATTTGAACTGTAAACCTAGCTAGTCGTTTGTATACAGAATGTTTGTGGGTATTGCTGACTGGCTTTGTGGATCATGAAACAGCTATAATAAATCAGCAAGAAACCTTGGCAGATTTAGTTGCCTTCCTCCTTTATGCAGAGCTTTAAAAAAGGTTTTATGTAATAGGTGTGTGAGATCTTTTCTGTTTAAACAGTCTGCACAAGAGGGCGGTGCATACCACTTAACAGAGTTTTCCCTGGGGACGTGGAAGTTTATTTTTGGTGGCAGAGAGGGAGGTTCAGTAGATTTTTCTTACTCTGCTACAGAAATAACTTCCCATAGAGAATTATGACTCTTGTGTATCATGTATCTATTATTATTGATATTTATTATGTATTTTATAGAATAAACATAATTCACCTCCACTTTTGAAAGATCCGATCTCTTTTCTTTCACTAACTCAGGAATCCAATAGTGAGATATGACTTTCCCCATACCACATTTACTGTTTGGCTCAGATGAAAATATCAATTAGCCTTTAACAAAGAAAATAAAATGTCCTATGAATAAATATTCATGACAAGATGTCCATGCGAAGGGCTGATCATCAAATACCTAGCACAGTTCAAGAGGCTTTTTTCTCTAAAAAAAAAGCATGAAATTCAGCTTTTGAGGTACATTTGGCTTCCACCAATGTTGTTTTTGAGTGTTGACAAGCAAAAGTTAGATTTTTAGAGAAGGCTGGTGTTGATGGTAGCAAAAGTAAAATCATAATGAAATTTTAAAAGATTTATTTCTTCAAGGCTTAGGTTCTTTATTCATTTATTTATTTTCAAGACAGAGTCTCGCTTTGTCACCAGGCTGGAGTGCAGTGGCACGAGCTCGGCTCACTGCAACCTCCGCCTCCCAGGTTCAAGCGATTCTTCTGCCCAATCTCCCCAGTAGCTGGGATTACAGGCGTGCACCACCACGCCCAGCTAATTTTTTGTATTTTTAGTAGAGACAGGGTTTCACCATGTTGCCCAGGCTGGTCTCAAACTCCTGACCTTAGGTGATCCACCTGCCTCGGCCTCCCAACATGCTGGGATTACAGGTGTGAGCCAACACTCCCGGCCCCAAGGCTTAGGTTTAGTAAGCAAGAACGAAAAAACAAGATAAAAAATGACATGGAAAGATAAGTTTATTTAGACAAGTCATTTACAGCAAATCTGGGTTTAGAAGAAAATTTAGATTGCAAGTTTCTTGAGGGCAAAAAAACCTTTTTATAGTTCCTTTTAATTTTTTATTTTGTTTTTTTTATGAAAAAAATTAGAGATAGGGTCTTGCTATATTGCCCAGGCTGGTCTCAAACTGTTGGGCTCAAGCAGTCTCCCTGCCTTGGCCTCCCAAAGTGCTGAGAGTACAGGTGTGAGCCACCAGGCCCAGCCCATGGTTCTTATATTTTATAAAGTATGTAATGTTTTCCTCATTTTTTGCCTCTTTTCCTTTCTCCCTTCCTGTCTCTTTTCTTCCTCAATATCTATCACAATGAAAACATATTTTAAGGGCTGCGTTGCCTGATGTATGAATTTCTAAACAGGGCACTTTGAACAAAGAGGATTACCTGTGGCATCAAAATCCAAGTCATCACAAGTTAAATGTTCTAGTCCCATCCCATAAAGTGAATACTGCATTTCCAATATAAAGCTTTCCAATGCTTTTAGGTTGTGAAATTAAACAACTTGGGTACTTTTTAGATAAAACCAAAATACAAATGGAAGTAGGGGACTAAGGATTTCTCATATTTTTTGGTTTAAAAAATAATCTCCAGCCTGAGCAACATAGTGAGACCCCATCTCTAAATTTTTTTTTTTTTTAATTAGCTGCACATGGTGCACACGCCTGTGGTCCCTGCGACTTGGGAGGCTGAGGTAGGAGAATTGCTTGAGCCCGGGAGTTTGAGGCTGCAGTGAAGCTGTGATTGTGCCACTGCACTCCAGCCAGGGCAACAGAGTGAAACTCTCTCAAAAACAAACAACAACAAAAACTAACTTTCAGTGACAATGATGGCCTTAGAGGCTGGGTACCTTAGAAATGATACATCTTCATGTGCACAGAAAGACCTTCCCTTCCCTTCCCTCCCCTCCCCTCCCCTCCCCTCCCCTCCTCTTCCCTTCCCTTCCTCCCTCCCTCCCTCCCTCCCTCTTTCCCTTCCTTCCTCCTTCCTCCTTTCTCCTTCCTTCCTTCCTTCCTTCCTTCCTTCCTTCCTTCCTTCCTTCCTTCCTTCCTTCCTTCCTTCTTTCCTTCCTTCCTTCCTTCCTTCCACCTTTTACTTTCCTTTTGGGGTCACACACTTACAGCTAGTTTAATTTTGGAGGGTCTCAAGTTTGATCAGAAAAAGGCATGTTTCTCCTTTAAAGAAGGCAACAAGTTTCTCTCTCTGTCTGACTTCACACTTCCACCATTTCACCAAGACAGAGATTTTTATTGGGTGAGCACATATACTTAAAAGAATTACTTGAGACAAAAATGAAGAACTGCACGGAGAGTTGAGGATCTTGGAATGAGCAGAGTGACTCTTGGTGAACGCCACCTTTCCCATCTTCCAAAAAAACAAACAAAAAACAATTCACTCTGAGATCTAATAATACCTCTGAATTGATCATCTACGGTAATCAAAGCATTCAGGCCATGACAACTGGTGTCTGTGTTAGGGGTTCTGCATTGTAAACTGCAGTACACATTGAGAAAATATCATCGTCTCTAAACATTTGTTTCTCCGGGCTGATGAAAGAGTAAAGATGTCGGAAGAATAAAAAGGATGACTGTATGGAAACATACCCTGCCAACTTGATAAATTCACCAATGATCACAATTGAGTGTCTTATGTAATGAAGGTTGGATTATTAAAGAATACCAATGTGCCCTCCAGGCATGCTTTGGATTGGCATCCACTTCTGTAAGCCAGGTTGTTTGAGGACAGATGAGTTAACTCTCCAACCAGAAGATTTAATGTGCAATTTTGCTCAGGGCCATTTCACTGAGACACAGAAGATGGCAACAAGATCTACGTGATCTTGCCATAAGGGCAGCAAGTGGATGTGTCTCAGCAAATCCTTTAGAAGAATGCAGAACCATCTGACCAGGCTTCTGGAAACGTTCAGCTCCTCGTCCTGCTTGTAGAATTCCGTGCCTTGCAAGGCTGTTAGCAAGGAAGCATTCCCTCTCCTTGAGCTACAGATGGCTCTTAGCAAAGGGAAGGAAGGAAGGAGGAAGGGAGGGAGGGAGGGAGAAAGGTATCTTTCTTTGTACATGAAGATATATCCTTTCTAAGGTACCTAGCCTCTAAGGCCATCAGTGTCACTGCTTTTCAAAAACCAATAACATCATAGTCCAACTTATAAAACTCTTCTTCAATATAAATCTGAGAACCTTCTGGAACACATTGAGTTGAAAAGCCAAACAATGCAAATAAACTGACCACAAGCTCTTGCTTAAAATTGTAGTCCTCCTTTGAATGTCAACATTGCTGTTCTTCCTTCTGGCTGTTGCGCTAGTTTTTTCAATTAGCAAACATGCTACTTATTATTTTTACTACTGTTGTTTTTCAGGAGGGAAGAGTTTAGGAAGAAATGTTGGCTTTTTTCAGATAAGGTACACACAAAAGCTTATTTCATTAAAATTTAAAAGTGTATATTGAATACATATATTTATATGTATATTTAAGTTTGATATAAAAACATGAAAATGGTTATTTTAATTTTTTTATTTTTAATTTTTTTCAGACAGAGTCTCACTCTGTCACCCAGGCTGGAGTGCAGTGGCATGATGATAGTTCACTGCAGCCTCGAACTCAGGGGCTCAAGCAATCCTGCCACCTCAGCCTCCTGAGTAGCTGGGACTATGGCTGTATGTCGCCATGCCCAGCTAATGTTTAAATGTCTTTGTGGATACATGGTCTTGCTATGTTGCCCAGGCTGATCTTGAGCTTTTGGCCTCCAACAATCCTCTCACCTTGACTTCATCAAAATGCTGGGATTATAGGCATGAACCATGGTGTCTCTTTTTTTAAATTTTTCTTTTTTTTTTTTAGACAGGGTCTTGCTCTGTCACCCAGGCTGGAATGCAGTGGCTCAATCTCAACTCACTGCAACCTCTGCCTCCCAGACCCAAGCAATCCTCCCACCTTAGTTTTCCAAGTAGCTAGGACCACACATGTGTGCCACCATGCCTGGCTAACTTTTTGTAGTTTTGGTAGAGATGGGGTTTTGCCATGTTGCCCAGGCTGGTCTCAAACTCCTGACCTCAAGTGACCCACCTGCCTTGGCCTCCCAAAGTGCTGGGATTACAGGCGTGAGCCACCACGCCTGGCCGTGTGTCTCTTTTATAAGGGCGCTAATCCCATTTGTGAGTCTCCACCCTCATGACCTCATCACCTCCGAAAGGCCCCACCTTCCACCATCATCACCTTGAAGGTTAGGGCTTAACACATGAATTTTGGGAGGACACAGACATTCAGACCACAACAGTAGGGTTGCCATAAGAAAGTGCCACCAACAAAGTGTCTGCAGAATCACAGACTTCTGTGGTCCTAAATAACATGGGAAATGGTCTTCTGTTCCCTGTGGGACCTTCTCCTGCCATCCTCACCCCGGTGCACAGACAGTCCTATGGCCAGCCTCTGCTCATTCTCTCCCTGTCTGTTTCCATGGGATCCTCCTGGGACACTGACCAGAGCTGAAGCTTCAGTTGACCACAGACTTCCTGTATCTCATTTACATCCCTAGTCAATAGTAAGACCATCACAGCATCTGTCAGGACCAACCAAGGAGACAGAGGTCAACATGGTGGACAAACATCCCTACTGATGAGAACAGTGTAACCCCACAGGGGATGATTTAAAGCCTCGGCACCCCAAGACAGCATTGGCCACTTCATTGGGTACAGTGGGGTCTACATGACCTACCACACAGAATCCTAAATCCCTGCACTGGACATGAATCCTGCTGCTGGCCGCTAGGTATTGGATATTTGGGGTGAGTGGAGATGGCTGGAATGATGGGGAAATCGAGTGAAGATGCCTGTCTATGTCTTGGTATAAACAAAAACATTATTGCTATGTAGAATTTCTAGTTAATTGTTTTTTGAGACAGGGTCTTAACTTTGTTTCTCAGGCTGGAGTGCAGTGGTGCAATCACGACTCACTGCAAACTTGACCTCCTGGGCTCAAAGGATCCTCCCATCTCAGCCTCCTGAGTAGCTGGGACCACAGACGTGTGCCACCACATGCCCGGGTAATTTTTATATATTTATTGTAGAAATGAGGTCTCACTGTGTTGCCCAGGCTTGTCTCAACTCCTGGGCTTAGGGAATCCTCCCATCTCGGCCTCCAGAAGTGCTGGGATTATAGGAGTGAGCCAACTGGCCTCATTTATTATTTTTTTTTTAATCTTAGGAGAGGAGGCAGGGAAATCACTTCTAATTCCATCCCCCTGGGGTGAGCTAATCCCCATAATCTTGGACTTGGAGATGAGATCTGCTCCAGTGCCATAGATAATCCCTGAGCTATTAATAATTATAAGGTTGAGAAGAAACTTGGAGCTCTGAATACCATAAAAATAGAAGCCACAAATCAGAAACAGGTTCTCATTCATGCCCAACCACATGGAGATGCAATTTGTAGGTTACATCATGGACCCAAGACCTAGGATTCTACTTCTTGGGGCCAGAAGTGGCTCCCATTTCACAGACTGGGAAGACTCCATTGCTACGTCTGTGTCCAGATATAATGAACAAAAAAGTCACTTCCCAGATGGTCATGAATGTCCCAATGCTGAATTCCTCCCCTGCAGTGATCTTGTATCCTCACTCAAATAGCTTAAAAAACAGACAGCTGTCATGTCTTCATTCTGGTCCTTCTTATCACCACAACATCTGTATTATCTCTGAAATCTTACATTTCACAGCAGTCAGCATCTGACCCTAATACTTTAGCTTTAGCCCTCTCTCTCCAAGATCCTCATAATCCTTCCCCATCTCTTTGATCTTAGTCTACTAGCCCCACCTGACTTTCTTCTTTTCTTTGATGCCTCAGGCCAGTACCAGCCCTCAGGCTGCCAGCCTGGATCAACTCTACAAACCACATCCTCTTGAGACTACCCCTGCGCTCTGATCAATCACTTACTGATTGATATGATTTGGCTGTGTCCCCTCCCAAATCTAGAATTGTAGCTCCCATAATTCCTATGTGTTGTGGGAGGGACCCAGTGGGAAGTAATTGAATCATGATGGCGGGTCTTTCCCATGCTGTTCTGGTGATAGTGAATAAGTCTCACAAGACGCGATGGTTTTATAAAGGGGAATTCCCCTGCACATGCTCTCTTGTCTGCCACCATGTAAGATGTGACTTTGCTCCTCATTCGCCTTCTGCCATGATTGTGAGACCTCCCCAGCCATGTGGAACTGTGAGTCAATTAAGCCTCTCTCCTTTATAAATTACCCAGTCTTGGGTATATTTTTATTAGCAGCATAAGAACAGACTAATACACTGATCTATGGTGGTGCCTCACCCTGCCAGGTCTGTAAGCTGCCTGGGAATAGTCTCTGCACCCAGGAAAAGTTCTTGCCCACATGTCAGATCAGGGGCTGCAAACCTTTGCAAGTCATTTTTGCCTCCTTTCTGCCCTGCAATTTTCTTTCCCCGAAGAACTTACTCTCTAGGTCTTAAAGGAAATTTCAGCCTTCCATGATTATCTCACACACAGATTCCTATCTTACATCCCTATGCCCAGTCTCCCTTGAGGTCTCTTCCATCTGGCACTTCCTTCTAGTTCAATTCCTACAGGATTGCTTGGGTAATCACAAAATTATAAAAGTGAGTGTGCCATGCTCTTAAATAAAATTCTTTCTAATCAAGACATCCCATCGTTTAGAGCAGGAATTGGCACACCATTTTTGTTTTTTTTTGTTTTTTTTTATTAATCTGGCCAAGTATCTTTGGCCTAGTGGATCATCTGGTCTCCACAGCATCTACTTTGCCATTGGGTTGAAAATACAGCCACAGAAAATATGTAAATAAATGGGTGTGGCTGTGTGCTGATAAAACTTTATTTACAAAAACAGATGATGGGCTGAGTTTGGCCAGTGAACCCTAGTTTGTCAACCTCTGATTGAGGATAAAAAACAAATTTTAAAACATGGTCCAAGGGTGATGCTCTCTCTTGCTATGTGTTCTGATGTTTACTGCTAGTGCCTGAATTCCTTCTCTCTCCATCAACATATGCCAAGCAGCTGCTAGTGACTTGTGCATACCATTTCAGCATGAAACATGCTTTGTCAGGAGAGGCACTGTGATGGGCTGAACTGTATCCTCCTCAAATCCATATGTTGAAATCCTAACCTCCAGGACCTCAGAATGTGACTATATTTGGAGATGGGGTCTTTAAAGAGGTGACAAAGGTAAAATAAGGTCAGTAGGGTGGTCCTTAATCCAACAGGACTGGAATCCTTATAAGAACAGGAGATGGCACAGACACACACAGAGGAACAACCACATGAGGAAAAGGGAAAAGACAATGTCTAGAAGCCAAGGAGAGAGGCCTCTGGAGGAACCAGCCCTGCCCACACCTTGATTTTGGACTTCCAGCCTCCAGGACCGTGGGAGGGTAAATGTCTGTTATTTAAGCCACCTGGTCTGTGGACCTTTGTTATGGTGGCCCAAGCATAATGCAGGCACCTTGTCCTTACCCCAGACATTATGCTGCTTTCTGCTTTCTTTGCTTATTTGGCGATGGAGCCATCCTCAAAATACCTTGTGGAATCCAGTGCTGTTGGGTTGGAAAAGGACAATGTCTCAGAGATTCGAAGTACTAAGTCCCTCCCTTCCAGCTCAAATGAGGACCAGAAGTTAACTCTGCTTGGAAATCTCAGTCCCCGTCCCCACTCCTCCTTTCCTCTTCATTTGGGAGTCTGGTTTATGATAATGGGATGGCTCTGATTTTTCCATTCTGCCTTACCCCAGCAGATGCTACAATGGACGTATTTTTCTTGGTGCAATAGTGTTCACTACTTTTTATAATCAATGCTGTTTCTAGCCTGGCTGAGGGGAGTGGAAAATGGAGGCAGTTGTTCCAGAGTTTCAGATGGTTCCCAAGTTCCAGCTATTAAATAAAAATACAGTGTGTTCTCCTTTTCTGAGAGCAGTCCAAACTGACTATGTTTTCATCAAGTTCTGTCCGTTTCTATTTTATCTCTGCTTCCTTTGCAACTTTTAAAACGTGCTGAACGTTGTTACTTTAAATGATACTTTATGAACCTTTCGTGGAATTGGTGTGTGCACATTTTTCATGAGCCAATGTACACATTCTCCGAAGGGTAGAGACACTTGGCTGCACCTGTTTTTTTGCCACACCTGAGATGTGTTTGCGTTGGCCGAGATGTGTAGACACTACCAGGACACAATTCCAAGTCTGTGCCGGTAAAATAGCCCTGTGTGTCTTTAAAATTCACTTGCACATAGTTTGAAGCTGAGTAGCTTAAGATGTCTTGTCCATTCTTGTTGCCTACGAGAGAGGAGAGGGACATTCAGTGTGTGCACTGGAATATTGTCATGTGATTGCAAAAACGAAATAATGAAGAATAGAATGTACTTAGATGAAAGCAGATGGTTTGATTTGCTTTTAGTTACACCCCTCTTGTTTCTAGTGTTTCCCTTCCTAGAACTTCATAGCATTCATGTCTGTAATTGTGTCTAACTTTATTTAGCTCTTGAATACGAGTGTTTTTATCCCCAAGTTACGTGCGCCCCAGATAAGCAAAATGCAATGGAAATTCTGCTTATAATTTATTTTGTATTATTTTTATTTTTATTTTTTTGAGATGGAGTCTGGCTTTGTCGCCCAGGTTGGAGTGCAGTGGTGCGATCTCAGTTCACGGAAACCTCCACTTCCCAGGTTCAAGCAATTCTCCTGTCTCAGCCTCCCGAGTAGCTGGGACTACAGGAATGCGTCACTATGCCTAGCTAATGTTTATATTTTTAGTAGAGATGGGGTTTCACCATGTTGGCCAGGCTGGTCTCGAACTCCTGACCTCAAGTGATTCACCCACCACGGCTTCCCAAAGTGCTGAGATTACAAGCGTGAGCCACTGCACCGGACCTCTGCTTATAATTTAAATACTGGCTAGTGAAAATATGAAGCGGGCGGGGGGGAGGGGGCGGGTAACAAAAAAAAATCTACTTGTTACAATCCTTTGAACTGTAAATAAGTGTTAGACTGCCTTTGCACTATTATAGATGAGGTTCTTACAAGCAGTGGTGTTTCTGCTTATTGCTTGTGGAAACCTGGCCACATTCTCTAATCTCTCTGAGTGTCCATTGTCTTATTTGTTAAGATGAAGATGAGAATAGTGCCCATCTCCTGGTGATGGTGTGGGTTATGGGATGTGTTTCATCTTAAGAGCTTAGTAATGTCCCTGGCAGATATTGGGGAAACCCAGTGCCTTGTTCTCTCTTTTTGCCCCTCATCTTCTATATTTTGATGCTGTTGTCTTGTTCAGGTAGGTAAGTATGCCTTTGTCAAAATTCTTCAGAGATAAAAGCCTTTTTAGGTCTCAGTTTTTGGGACCAGATGACAGAGTTCCCATGGCTTGGATCTTGACTCCACAAAAAAGGCCCCTCTTTACTAACTACCATCAATGAGTATTCATGTGGACCCACTAAGTCACCGTCCTGGTCCTGTGTCCTGCTCGGTCCATTCCACTGTAAGCCCCACTGTCTGATTTCCGTGGTGGACTCTGAATCTTGGTGACTCGTCCACTATATCCAACCTCTCATCTCCCGAGTCCAGCCCTCACTTCACGTTTATGTCATTGTTGAGTGGGGTGATGGGGCTCCACACTGCTCTGGCCACCTATCCTGATTCTGCTGCTTACTCTAGGCAGCTGGGGCCAAACTTGACCAGCACTTACAGCCAAGAAAATGCACCAAATTCTTTGAGTGGTGTTAGATTTCAAGTGCTGTTTTTCACAATGGAAGTTGGGCTGAACACACGCTTTTATATGTCAACATATAAAACAGGCATTTATTTAGCAAGTGGCCATAGAAACGGAAGTATGTATGTACTATCTACTGATCGATCTATCGATCTATCTATCTATCTATCTATCTATCTATCTATCTATCTATCATCTCTCTCTATTATCTATCATCTTTCTATCATATCATATGCATTTATCTATCATCTATTATATCTATCATCTATCATTATCATCTATCATATCTATCTATTGTCTATCATTTATCATCTTCCTATCGTATCTATCTACCTGTCTTCTATTTGTCTATCATCTTTCTGTCAAGTAGTCATCTATTATCTTTCTATCAGTCATCTATCTAGCTATCTATCATGTCTATCACCTATCGATCTATCATTTTCTGTATTGTCTATTTACATATCATCTCTATCATCTGTTATTGTGTTTATCTATTACCTATTAACCTATCACTTTATCTATCGTCTACTTACCTTACCTATCATGTATCGTCTGTTAATCTATTATTTTATTATCTATCTTTCTATCATATTCTTCTTCGTTTTTTTTTTTTTTTTTTTAATGGAGTCTCACCCTGTCGCCGAGGCTGGAGGGCAGTGGCATGATCTCAGCTTACTGCAACCTCCGCCTCTCAGGTTCAAGCAATTCTCCTGCCTCAGCCTCCCGATTAGCTGGGATTACAGGTGTGCATCACCACACCTGGCTATTTTTTGTATTTGTATTTGTATTTTTTTGATCTTTTTTTTTGGCTTTAAGGAGCAGAGAGTTTAATAGAAAGAAAGAAGGGAAAAGAAAGATGGAAGAAGCTCCCCTGTACAGAGACAGAGGGAGGGGGCTCCAAAGCCTAGAGAGGAGACCCCATGTGCTGGGGAAAATTGGCTGCTTATATTATTTTTTGTATTTTTAGTAGAGACGAGGTTTTGCCATGTTGGCCAGGCTGGTCTTGAACTCCTGACCTCTGGTGATCCGCCCGCCTCAGCCTCCCAAAGTGCTGGGATTACAGGTGTGAGCCACTGCTCCTGGCATATCTATCATACTATACTGAATATATGACCGCTGTGCTCTAAAGAGGAATGGAAATAGACACAGATTGGCTCACAGATCAGCATCTGAAGTGGATCCTTTTTGTTAAATGCTAAACTATAGATCTTACTAATTATTCAGCCATTGTTTGGATATTTGTTTTGCAAACTGAATTTGTAAAACTCTATCTGTATTACCTTAATTATTCATGTTCTGATAACTTACTGTGTTCCTTACCTTGAATTTTAGCCACACTCCAAGAGTTAACTTTACCATTTCCAATATACAAGGTTTCTCCACTTCTTATTCTCCTATGCTCAGCACACATTTACTTTGAAGCAAACCCTGCCTGCTTAATTTTCTCTTTAAAGTGAAATGTCACTGGTTTATTCACCAAGTAGTCTTCTGAGGGCGAAAGAAAACCGCTTCTTTTTTTCTTTGTGATATTTATGTCCACAAGGCATTCTAAACATTGATGTCAGTCTGCAACAGTGGTTCTTTCTTTGAACACTCAGCATGTTTAAGCACCATCATATGAACATGGTTGCAAATATTATTATGCTATCAAATGGAGTACAATGTAATGCTTTAAGATTTAAATAGGCTTTAAAATCAGCATGGCCAGGTTTGGTAGCTCACACTTGTAATTCCAGCATGTTGGGAGGTTGAGGTGGGAGGACCACATGAGCCCGGGAGTTCTGGACCAGCCTGAGCAACATAATGAGACCTCGTCTCTACTAAAATCTTTCGAAAAATAAGCAGGGGGTGGCAGTGCACACTTGTTGTCCCAGCTCCTCGGGAGCCTGAAGCGGAAGGAGCATCTGAGCCCAGGAAGTCACTGCTGCAATGAGCTATGATTGGACCACTGTATTCCAGCCTGGGCAACAAAGCAAGAACCCATCTCTATAAATAAATAAATAAATAAATAAACAATCCATTACCTGAAACATTCAGATAACAGTCATCAAAACAGTAAATACCTTTTAGAAACACAAATTCTGTTCTATTGAATTAATTAATGTGTTTATTTTGAGACAGGGTCTTGCTCTGTCACCCCGGCTGAAGTGCAGTGGTGCAGTCGTAGCTCACCCCTGGGCTTAAGCGATCCTCCCACCTCAGCCTCCTGAATAGCTGGGACTGTAGGTGTGAGCCACTGTGCCTGGCTGACATTATTATTTTATTTAGAATCCTAAAGTGGTTGCCATGGGCTGCAACATGGGTCTCTCCTGTCCCCAGATGTTCATGTCCTAATCTCAGAAACCTGTGAATCTTTTACATTACATGGCAAACAGGACTTTCCAGATTAAGGCTCTTGAGAGGGGAGACTATTCTGGAATATTCAGATGAGCTCAGTGTAACACCAAGCTCCTTGGAAGAGGGCAGCAGCAAGGAGTCAAAGACATGTGATGAAGAAAGCAGAGACAGACAGAGAGAGAGAGAGACAGAGAGACAGAGACAGAGAAGGAAAGACAGACAGAGACAGAGAGGGACACACAGAGACACACACACATACACAGAGAGAGAGAGACAAAGAGAGATGGAAAAACACAAAGAGAGACAGAGAGAAACAGAGACAGAGACAAAGAGACAGGGAGATACAAAGAGAACACAGGGAAAGAGAGAGAGAGAGACGGAGAGAAAGAGAGACAGACAGAGAACGGGGGACAGAAAGGCAGAGAGAGGGAGACAGACAGAGACAGAGGCAGAAAGAGAGACAGAGAAAGGCTGAGACAGACAGAGGCAGAAGGAGAGATAGAGAGAGGCAGAGATAGACAGAGAAGGTGGAGGTGAAGCAACACTTCTGGTTTTGAAGACAGAGGAAGGAGCCATGAGCCAAGGAATGCAGGCAGCCCCTGGAAGTTAGAAAAAAGCAAGAAACGATTTCCCTGGAGCCTCCCGAAGACAGCAGCCCTGCTGACCCATTTCAGATTCTGACCTCTAGGGTGACTGGGGATGTGTGGGGAGAGCAGAGCAAGGGACAGGAGACCCAAACGCCACAGTGAACAATTGGCTTGCTTGGGAGTGAGCCTGCAGAGGAGTGTACACTGCTTTTTTAGAAGTTGGTGTTTGTGGCTCACATATCTTCACTGACCCATCTCTAAGCTGTCATCTCTAAGCTCTCATCAAGTCGGTTATTCCATGGTATTTGGAGCAGAAACTGGTATTTGATAACTGCGGTCCATTCTCTCGCTCTCGCTCTCTTTTTTTTTTTTTTTTTTTTTTTGAGATGGAGTTTCACTCTCATTGCCCAGGCTGAAGTGCAGTGGCACAGTCTTGGCTCACTGCAAGCTCCATCTGCTGGGCTCAAGTGATTCTCCTGCCTCAGCCTCCCAAGTAGCTGGGACTACAGGTACCTGCTGCCATGCCCAGCTAATTTTTTTGTAGAGACAGGGTTTTGCCATGTTGCCCAGGCTGGTCTTGAACTCCTGGCCTCAAGTGATCTTCCTGCTTCAGCCTCCCAAAGTATTGGGATTACAAGTATGAACCACTGAGCCTGCCCCAAAGTCCATTCTCAAGTGAATTCAAATTTTTTGGGGTGTGGTAATGTTTCAAACTTAGCAAGCAAACTATAGTTGCTAGCCTCTCATTCAACTAGTTGGGGCCAAGTAACTAAGTTCAATAGGATTGCAGTAGAAATGTCGTGGGACATTTAGGAAGAATGCAGAGAAAGATCTAATTCACTTGGCACAGACACCATTTTGTTCCTCACTGCTCCCTCATCTGCTTTCTGGGATGTAGATACAATGGCTGGAGCTTCAGCATTCATACTGAGTCATGAGGCAAACTTGAAGATGAAAGTCATGTATTAGGGTGGTAGAAGAGATAAAAGGAAGGGATCTAGTTCCTGAGCATCTTGAAGTCATATTTTTTTGGAACATTCTTGTTCCAAGTTGTCTGTAGCATTCAGGTTTGTTGTTTTTACTTTTGCCTTTTCTGAACCTGAGATTCATCTGTTATTAATTCTCTCAAGAACAACTACCTGGTACATCTTGCTGAAATATCTGGCTGTCAGTGAATACATACTGTCTCCTTTCTAAAAGTCTGACTCAGTTGTGATTTTTATTTCATAGTCATCATGCTTCTCTCGTTTATTTGCTCTAGATAGTGAACTACTAGTGCTAAGTTGTTATTATTGGAAGAAACCAAAATTTCTATGTTTTGACCCCCAAATAGGATCATGTAATTGTCAGTTTATTGAACCCTTTGGTAGATGAGTGTGAACTTATTCTATTGATGCACCCATCTGTTTGCATGCATGTTTGGAGTGGGGGGTAAATGGAAAGAGATTCTCCTTCTCTTCTTAGAGCTCTTGGTCACACTGCCCCAGGGACTCAGCATGAGCACGGGAAGTGTGAGAAAATTAGCATTTCCCCAGCACACTTCGCAGAGTTAACTCTCCGTCTTTACCAGGTACCCTTGTTGACCATTGTTTCCAAGCTAGGAAGAGTGTAAGCTTCCTGTTCCATTAAGGGAGGAAACCACCCCTCATATTGTCTTATGCCCAATTTCTGCCTCCAAAGAAAGAAAAAGTAAAAACTAAAAGGCAGAAATGAAACCCCCAAGCAGACAGCCCGGCGCCACACCCTGGGCTTGGTAGATCGACCCCTGACCTAATCGGTTATGTTATGTATAGATTACAGACATGTATAGAAAAGCACTGTGAAAATCCCTATCCTGTTTTGTTCCAATCTAATTACTGGTGCATGCAGCCCCCAGTCACAGACCCCCTGCTTGCTCAATTGACCACGACCCTCTCATGTGTACCCTCTTAGAGTTGTGAGCCCTTAAAAGGGACAGGAATTCCTCACTTGGGGAGCTCGGCTCTTGAGACAGGAGTCTTGCCAGTGCCCCCAGCTGAATAAACCTCTTCCTTCTTTAACTCAGTGTCTGAGGAGTTTTGTCTGTGGCTCGTCCTGCTACACCATTACCATTGCAGATGTTTGCTTCATGACATCTGTTTTGTGACATCAGTTATTGGATGACTGATCTTCACCTTTGCTGGAGGGTCAGAAAAATTCACAAGCCTCCTAACATTACAGTAAACAGTAGCAGTAAAGTTAAGCTGTCGTTTTGGGCAAGAAATGCCCTCATATGTGTCTAAATATTTTGAGTGCCAGTGCTACTCATCTGTTAGTTCTCCAGTTTGCCAGGGATTGAAGAAAAAGGTTTCTTCCTGTTGGAAGAGTGATGATGATATCCCTGCATTGTGAAACTTCAGCCAGATCAGAAAGGTGAAATCAACAGATAAAAGTTTGCAAGTTGTATATCATAGGCTATTTTCCCCCTAAATTTACTTCCAGGAGACTGTGGAGCCATGGTGGTTTCTGTAGGATGGTGGAATATGAGGCTGGGTTTAAAAAGGCAAATTGAACAGTGAACAGGGTTGCAAGCCTCAAGTTCCTTTATAGAAATGAATGAATTAAGATGGCGTATCCGTCAGAGCCCCGCAGGGAGCACATTTCACCTAGGATGTCCAAGTGTGGAGATGTTAATAAAAGCACTGATTATGAACGAATGGGAAGAAAAGACAGAAAAAGGAATTCCGATAAGGCTGACCAGAGAGGCTGATTCTAACCTCTGCCTGCAGGGAAGAGGCAGGAAAAGAAAGTTGTGGAATCTTGTGAGAAATACAATTTGGAGGACATGGACTGTGAGTGAGTGAGAGCTTGGAAAGATGTGGAAGCCACTCTGAGCTTGGGAGAACATGGGGGATATTGTCAGCTTGGAAGGATGGTGGGGGTCCCTGTGAGCTTGAAGGATACAGGTGGGCCTGTGAGCCTGGTGTGGTGCAGGTTGTTTGCAGGATGAGATTAGGGACTTTCTCGTCCTGCTACCTGATAGCCGTTTTCCTCATTTTCTGTTCATATTAGTCCGTTCTCACATTACTGACGGCTGTTGTGATACCTTGATTCTTGTCTTCCTAGTTTAAAAGAATTTAAACACAGACACACAGATCAGGAGATGCAGCATAGAGTAAATTATTGCAAAACAAAAAGAGTATTTTGCAAGTCAGTGGGAGAATAGAGAGTACACCCTGAGAAAGGAGATTCCGGGCAGGCAGCTAGTTAGGGTGAGAGAGTATTGATTATTGCTGAAGAAACTCCCTTTATGGGAGTCTTACATGATGACTCATAAGGAGGTGGAAAGAAGTGTTGCTAGTAAGCATGTTCTGGGTGGTCCTCTGGGTGCACATGCGCAGTAGCCGTACATGCTTGTTCATGGACTGCAGGTCTCATTAGCATCTTATATCTCTACCCGCAGGTGTGCTTTTTACTATTAAAATGAGAAAAGGGTCAGTTTGAGGACCAGTAACATCCCTATGAGCCAATCACCTCTCTCCAGGCCCCACCTCCAAAACTGGGGAATACAATTTGACATGAGATTTGGTGGGAACACAGATCCAAACCCTATCACTGACTCTCCTTGAGTGCCCTTCTAATTTGCCCTAAGAAGCTCATTGTATGTCCCTGACCTGAGTAGAGTGGCATCTGGTTGGTGGTGCCCATCTCATATCACCAGGGACGAAGTAACCCCTTGTTCATCCCAGCTTGGCTTCTCATCTGTGCCTACGCCTGGTTCATGCCTTGGACACATTAAAAAAAAAAAAAAAGTAAAGCTCATTTTAAGGGATAACAGCATGGCAGAAAAAGCGGCAAATCAATGGGGCATTGGACCACCTGTGTAGAATAACCAGCGCACACCTGTGTACAAAATTAGAGTTTGCATAAGGCAATCAATCATGAAGCCACACACACATGTCCCCAGCAAGTGAGGACGACACAGGAAAAAGTGACTCTTCCAAATCCTTGGGGAAAAATATGATTCAGAACCCTCTTCAGAAGTCACTGGTTTTTACTGTGGAGTTGTAAGAGGTCAGTCTGTGCTCTGGAAAATCCTGACGTGAGAGGGACTTGTGTTCAGCTTCCTGTTAACCCCTTTTTGGAGTCTGCCTTCTCCTTTAGCAGATAAACTCCGTTAATTCCAGGCGCTGTGCTGCAGTGGGGGGTTTGTCTTGGAAGTAAATCAGCTGGGTTTTTGAAACTGACAACCCATTTGCTGACAGTGCACTAATTTATTAATTCTTACTCAAGTGTCAATGGCTGCTTAATTATGGCAACAGGCAAACAGCACTGGCATTTCACCAGACCTAACGTCGTAATAGTAGAACACCTACCGAGTGGGAATTTTCATCACACCCACAAGAGCAAGGGGACGCTATTTTATCTACAGGTTGGCTGTGAGAGAAACTGTCTGATTTGCTCTTTTGCAAACAGCATTTGTATCTACTCTTTCCCTTTTTTTCCCACTCCAAATTATTCTCTCCTGGTTTCCCACTCTCTGTCAATTATCTGATATTAACACCCTTTCCTCCCCTCCCCTCCCCTCCCCTCCCCTCCCCTCCTCTCCTCTCCTCTTTTCCTTTCCTTTCCTTTTGACAGGATTTTCCTGTCACCCAGGCTGGAGTGCAGCGGCACAATCATAGCTCACTGCAGCCTCCAACTCCTGGATATATATATATTACATATACAACAGCCATTCCTTAAAGTTATAATGAATCTGCCCTATACTAATGTACCATTTTTTATTTTATATACCATATTTTTACTGTACATTTTAATGTTTGGATGAATTTAGATACAGAAATATTTACCATTGTGTTACAATTGCCTGCAGTATTCAGTACAGTAACCTGCAATACAGGTTTGTGGCCCAGGAGCCACAGGCTAGACCATATAGCCTAGGTGTGTAGTAGGCTAGACCATCCAGGCTTGTGAAAGTGCATTCTGTGATGTTCACACGATGAGGAAATCACCTAAGGACACAGTAATCAGAATGTATCTCTGTTGTTAAGTGACACATGACTGTAGCCTTTCCCACTACTATGGTCTGAATGTTCATGTATTTTCCAAATTTATCCTAACCCCCAAGGTTATATTATTAGAAACTGGGACTTTGGGGAGGTGATAAGGTCATGGGGGTGGAGCCCCATAAATGAAATCAGTGCCCTTATAAAAGGGACCCCAGAGAGCTCCCTCACCCCTTCCACCATGTGAGAACACAGCAAGAAGGTGCTGTCTACAAACCAGGAAGGAAGTCCACACCAGACACTAAATCTGCCATGTCTTGATCTTGGACTTCCAGAGTCCAGAACTGTGGGCAATTAATGTCTGCTGTTTATAAGCCACTCAGTATACTGTATTTTGTTATGGAAGCCCAAGCTGACCAAGACAGTTACAGACTGAGATCTGAGAAATCACATGGTTTTGGGCATGAAAAAAAAAATTAGAGACAGGACTGGTGGAGGTTTTTTCTCGGAATTTAGTCTTTAATTTGAGTTCCATTCCAGAGGCCATTTCTTACTGTGATTGGAAATGTTTGAGTAGCCTGTGTTCTCTTTCTTTGTATTCCTGCTCTGATTTTATCTTCTAGTCTCCAACCAGGAAGTTAAATCTTGACAGGTACTAACAGAAATGAAGAATGTGACCATTTCCTCCAGGGTAACCGTGTGTTTTAAGTTCTCTGAAACAACTAGCATGCATCATTTTGTACATTCTTATTTTGTAAATAAAACCATCTACTTTCAAATAATAACATGCTATGGATGGAAAAGTCTCTTCAGTGTATGATCTGACTTTTGTTTACTGCAATTTGGTGATTTGATGATAATCAGAGAGGAATCATAGCATTGATATACCTGCTGGGGACATTAAAATGGGATTGAGACAGAGTGAATTCCCAACTGGGGAACAATGATGCAATGTGTGAAAACCGTGCCTGTCTACAACAGCTCTTGGGCTTAGGAAAATCTTCACATAATTTCTTGTAGAAACGGCTGCTTAAGGGCGGCAGGCTGTTGAGGTCTGCAGTCTGTCTGGTCTTCTTCTGACAGTTTATAACAGATTTTTTTCTCAGTATATACTGCTTGCACACCCGCATTTGGGCAGGCAGATGTCTGCAGGTGGAAGCTGACATTTTGCTTAAGGGATACTGTGCAAACCGTGCCTCATCTTGCACCCAGCCAGGAAATATATATCGGTAACTGTGACCACATGTGTATGCTATTTAGTGATGTCATGAAAGAGTTGCTTATGCTGTAGTCAGAAAAAAACGGGTGAGGTTAACGGGCTTGGGGAATTTTAATCTTGGATAGCCTAACACTTTGGTGAACATAAAGGCAGTCTGGATAACCCATTGAGACTATATATCTTTTGTTGCAGAAAAGCATCTATAAGCTTGAAATACACATCTTTGTTACACATATGGAGAATGTGAAGGCTTTCTTTCTTCCCAAGCATGTACAGCTAAGGCTACATTTTCTAAATCCCAAATAAATCAAGTGCAAAGAAACTCCAATAGTAAGAAATACCACTAAAGGAACAAGACATGTCCTCTAAAGCATATGCTATGTTCTTCTTCTGCTTAGTCTGCTAAAGCAAATAATTTTAATTCATAGGTGGATAGTCTTGAAGGTATCTTCTTTGTTTATAGACTGAGGTTTACAGAAACTAAACAAATGTAAGCATTGTTGTTATCTACAAACAAAATCAAAGCTGATAAATTCAGATTAACTGTAATTATCTGGATGTTTTAAGCAAAAATATATTTCTTTTGAAACAACCCAACATCAGAGAGCAAAGCATGAACTAGAATTAGATTATCTCAGTACAGACCTAGTTTCCCGTTTTACTGGCACTGTACTAAGTTGTTTAATAGGTGAATTACTCATAATATGCTGGGTTTGATTTTTATCTTTTCAGGATAGAATTATAACGATTTTTTAAACATTTTTATTTTTTATTTTATTTTACTTTTTTGAGATGAGGTCTCGCTATGTTGCCCAGGCTGGTCTTGAACTCCTGGGCTCAAGCAATCCTCCCACCTTGGCATCCCAAAGTGCTGGGATTACTAGTGTGAGCCACCATGCCCGGCCTACAATAATTTTTTTTAAAGTCCATCAAATTGTGTTTGCATTCTTTTGTTCCCCTCAAAATATTAGATGGAATATTGCATAATATATCTAACTTGTTAAAAGAAGTCATTTAAAACTCAATAGTGTAAATCTGACAGTGTTTGAGCTGGCTCAAGGTTTTGCATTAAATAGAAAACAGCCCGATGCACACTCCAAACATCTTACATTGGGGTTTCAAGCGATAGAAGCAAGAGTTGACCCAACTGTGTTTGAAAATTTCCAGAATCTGTTATCTCAAAGGTATGCTGCTTTGATGTTTTGACAATTCTGATGGCAAGATGCTTTCTAGTAGGTTGATTTATGCTTGGGCTGTTCCCTCAGCTCCGTCTCCTCAACTCAGGGAGTTTTGCAGGCTTCTCTTAGTTTCTGCCTTCCAGTCATAGCCTGGAAATGCTCTCAAGGCAGTGAGCTGGGACCACCATAGGTCTTTTGGTTTTCTGCTTCTAGAGAATCACTGTCCTTTTTTCTCTCTCTCTTTTGAAAATTTATTTATTTTCCCTTTGTTTTTAAAATTAATCTGTTGAGAATCACTGTCCTTAACTGCCTGGTACCCAGTCTTGAAAATAGTTCTTCGTTAAATGGTTGACTCTTTACTTTTTGGTCATTTGAGGCTGGAGGGAAAACTCTATTTATGTTACTCCATCTTGACTGGAAGCGTAAGTATGGTGGCCAGCTTACACTGGTTTGCCTGTGGCTTTCTTGGTTTTAGCATTGAATGTCCACATCCCAGGATGTGTTCAGCACTGAACCCCTAAGTTCTGAGTCAACTAGATGGTTGACCACCCTCAGTGAATGTCCAGATAACATTCTTACACTCTACTTCCTTGATCTCTCTGGTTTTCTAGTAATGGTAGACAGTCCAAGTTATTCTGCTTCTTTGTTAAACTTATATAAAATGCATGCTATTCCCAGTGTCTGAGAGCTAAAGGTGCTGTCTCTATTCAATGGATATCGTTACAAAGTTTATCATTTTTTATGGTTTATGAACTAAAAAAAAGACACTTAAGAGGTGACCAATTAAATAACATGAAACTATATGTGTGTGCATATGCATATATATGTGTATATGTGTGTGTGTGTGCATATTATTATATATATCAACAACATCCGACAAATCTGGCTCAACCTTCATGTAACAAAATTGTGATTTGTTCTTCAGTTGCCATGAACCCCCACACTGAGGATCATGTAATCTGAATGTGCCCAGATGAACCAAGCATGCAACTTGAGAGAAAGCTAACTGAGGAGTAGGGACTGAATTAAGAAGCAGACACCACAGGTCAAGATTCAGGATCCAATCAGATTGAACCCTGCCGTCACCCAATAGCAAGATCCAATTAGATCATGCCTCATGGCATCACTTCATTGCAAGGTCCAATTAGATCTTGTCTAATTACCTTGCACTTATAAAACCTGACCCAAAGCCCCGCTCACAGACACAGATTTGATGAGCATTACTTCCTGTCTCTTTGCCAGCTGACTCACAGTAAAGCTTTTCTTTTGTCAAAAGCCAGTGTTATGGTATTAGTCTCTATGTGCGTTGAGCAGCGAGTTCATTGATTGTTTGGTCATCTGTAGTTCTGTCTGTAGCTATAGATACTCAGCTACAGAAACATCATGGCTGCGTGCTGCTAGTAATTATGCCAAACATGTGCTATAAGACCATAAGGTCTTTATGGGTTCTCTGATCACCATAATCCAATACAAAACGTTCTTTTTTGAAGTTGAGCAGAAAGAGAGATGAGCAGAAATCACTTAGTGGGTTGAGGAGAGTAATGCAAAAGATTTGGAGAGTAGGAGGAGGAAGTGGGCTGGATAAACACAGTAGGGACTACATGTTGGCTGCTTCCATAGAGACTGTTTCTGAGGCAAATGCACTCATGCCAGGAAACAAAAATAAAGAGATATTTTAGTTTCTGAGTGTATCTGCTTTCCTAATGTGCAGCTGTTTATTAACATTAATGGATGTCTGGGTTTTTTTTCACTCCATCCAAATTTAAAGCTTCATAGAATCCTAAACTCCAGTGTTGGAAGCAGCCCGAAACCCAATCACCCCACTTCTTTCAAGCAGACTTCTTATCCAGGATTAGAAATCAAAATCCCAGGGAGAACATTATCAAAATTCATGCACCCTATTCTTTTTCAGTAGGTCTGGGGGAGGGGAGAAAATCTTAGCTACCTATTAAAAAAAAATTCCCAGATGGATCTTCCTGATGTGTACCTTAAAGAGTCACCATTCTAGGGAAAAAGAGGACCTTAAAAATACTTGCGTTTTCCACTTGATCATGCCCAACAATTATGTGAATGAGAAAATGACATATTTTGCAACTAACCAGCCAAACTGAAAAGATTTTTTCCTTCTGTATGTTCATTAGCAAATTGGGACAATTTAACTCTCATCCTAGCCAATTTCTGCAGAAGCTGGGGCTGCGTGTCTTTAGCTGGTTTGCAACGATACAAGCAGCTGTATCTCCACTGGATGGAATGCACTGTCTAACACATGGCATGCAAAACAGGATATGAGAGCATTTTGGCAAGCAAAGGCACTCAGCTTCAAGGAGCTCTGGGGCCTCTCAGCATCCACTCTGCCCCTACTGCCTGCTGACAACTCACATCAATGCCTGGATGTATGGATCTTGCCTAAAAATCAAAATGTAACTGGGAAATAGAAATGCAGAGATCCAATATTGTGCAAGGTAGGAGGAAGGCAGGAAGGAGACTTGCCAATAAGATAAATGTTGAATAAATAACTGTACATAATGTGCCTATGGTTGGGCTGATGGTAGAAAGTACGAAGGACGCTTGCTTAGACTGATTCCTCAACCTGAGATTGAAGCAAGCCCATGGTGGGGAGATGCTGGCGTTCCTGGGTGGAATGGTGTTGAAAACAAGTCAAACACAGAGCAAACTTGCCCCATCTCTACTTGGGTTCGTATCCTTTCCCTTTGCAAACTGAGCTGTGATTCAGAGGCAGTGGAAGCCATCACCTGGGGCTTCAATTCTTTCCAGACTTACCCTTCTGTGGAACAAGGTTTTGTGTCTAATCCATTATGGGGAGATTGACCTTCAAATTTTTAGCTTTCTCCCTTTTTCCTTACTTTTTCTCTTCCTCCTTCTCTTTCCTCCTCTTCCTTCATCTCCTGCTTTTTCTGTCTTCCTTCTCCCCTTTCTCCTCCTTCTCCTTATTCTTCAGCTCTTACCCTTTATGTTAATGCCCAAACAATATGATTTGAGTCCAACTTGAACACTGGGGAAAAGTTTATTCCTTATGGGTGCCTTCACTAGTACTTACGGTATCAGTACACAGCACCCAAAATAGGACATAAGCCTCTACCTTAATTCTCCAAATGCAGTTAAATCTAGGTGGTGACATATACTGCAGTCTTAATGTGTTGGCTAATGACAGGCAGAACAAGCAAAAAAGAAAAGAAAAGGAGAGGACCTTAATTTGGAAACTGCCAATGACAGCTGTTACAGTCCATTGCCATAATCCCCGCTGGTAGGTCCTTGAAGGCACTCTTGATATGATACAATGAACGTGGCATTTTACTTCCATGGTTTTCCTCACCAAAACCTGTAAACCCAGTCTGATCATGAAAAAAAAATCTGACAGGTCCTAATTTAGGGATATCCTAGAAAATATTTGCCAAGTGTCCTCAATACTGTCAAGGTCATCAAAAATAAGGACTGTCTAAGAAAGTGTCTCATCCAAGAGCAGCAGAAAGAGATGTCATAACTAAATTTAATGTAAGATCTTGGAAGATGCTGGAACAGCAAGAGGATATTAGGGGAAAACCAAGGAGATCTAAATAAAGTTGAAAATTTAGATGATGATGATGGTGATGATGGTGATGGTGATGGTGAGGATGGTGATGGTGATGGTGGTGATGGTGATGGTGATGATGGTGGTGATGGTGATGGTGAGGATGGTGATGGTGATGATGATGATGGTGATGATGGTGATGGTGATGGTGATGGTGAGAATGGCGATGGTGGTGATGGTGATGGTGATGATGGTGATGGTGAGGATGGTGATGGTGATGATGGTGATGGTGGTGGTGGTGATGGTGATGGTGATGGTGAGAATGGCGATGGTGGTGATGGTGATGGTGATGATGGTGATGGTGATGGTGAGAATGGCGATGGTGGTGATGGTGATGGTGGTGATGGTGATGGTGAGGATGGTGATGGTGATGATGATGATGGTGATGATGGTGATGGTGATGGTGATGGTGAGAATGGCGATGGTGGTGATGGTGATGGTGATGATGGTGATGATGGTGATGGTGGTGGTGGTGATGGTGATGGTGATGGTGAGAATGGCGATGGTGGTGATGGTGATGGTGATGGTGGTGATGGTGATGGTGGTGATGGTGGTGATGGTGATGGTGAGGATGGTGATGGTGATGATGATGATGGTGATGATGGTGATGGTGATGGTGATGGTGAGAATGGCGATGGTGGTGATGGTGATGGTGATGATGGTGATGGTGATGGTGAGGATGGTGATGGTGATGGTGGTGATGGTGATGGTGGTGATGGTGATGGTGAGGATGGTGATGGTGATGGTGGTGATGGTGATGGTGATGATGGTGATGGTAATGGTGGTGATGGTGATGGTGGTGGTGGTGATGGTGATGGTGGTGATGGTGATGGTGAGGATGGTGATGGTGGTGATGGTGATGATGGTGATGGTGAGGATGGTGATGGTGATGGTGGTGATGGTGATGGTGAGGATGGTGAGGATGGTGATGGTGATGGTGAGGATGGTGATGGTGATGATGGTGATGGTGATGGTGGTGATGGTGATGGTGAGGATGGTGATGGTGATGGTGGTGATGGTGATGGTGATGATGGTGATGGTGATGGTGAGGATGGTGATGGTGATGGTGAGGATGGTGATGGTGATGGTGATGGTGGTGATGGTGATGGTGAGGATGGTGAGGATGGTGATGGTGATGGTGAGGATGGTGATGGTGATGATGGTGATGGTGATGGTGGTGATGGTGATGGTGAGGATGGTGATGGTGATGATGGTGATGGTGATGGTGATGGTGGTGATGGTGATGGTGGTGATGGTGATGGTGAGGATGGTGATGGTGATGGTGAGGATGGTGATGGTGGTGATGGTGATGGTGATGATGGTGATGGTGATGATGGTGATGGTGGTGATGGTGATGGTGAGGATGGTGATGGTGAGGATGGTGATGGTGATGGTGGTGATGGTGATGGTGGTGATGGTGATGGTGGTGATGGTGATGATGGTGATGGTGATGGTGGTGATGGTGATGGTGGTGAGGATGGTGATGGTGATGGTGAGGATGGTGATGGTGATGATGGTGATGGTGATGGTGGTGATGGTGATGGTGAGGATGGTGATGGTGATGATGGTGATGGTGATGGTGATGGTGGTGATGGTGATGGTGGTGATGGTGATGGTGAGGATGGTGATGGTGATGGTGAGGATGGTGATGGTGGTGATGGTGATGGTGATGATGGTGATGGTGATGATGGTGATGGTGGTGATGGTGATGGTGAGGATGGTGATGGTGAGGATGGTGATGGTGATGGTGGTGATGGTGATGGTGGTGATGGTGATGGTGGTGATGGTGATGATGGTGATGGTGATGGTGGTGATGGTGATGGTGGTGATGGTGATGGTGATGATGGTGATGGTGGTGATGGTGATGGTGGTGATGGTGATGGTGGTGATGGTGATGGTGATGATGGTGATGGTGATGATGGTGATGGTGATGGTGATGGTGGTGATGGTGATGGTGGTGATGGTGATGGTGGTGATGGTGATGGTGAGGATGGTGATGGTGATGGTGGTGATGGTGATGGTGGTGATGGTGATGGTGATGATGGTGTTGGTGATGGTGGTGATGGTGATGGTGATGATTATGGTCATGATGATGACGGTGATATACACTTCCAATGAGAGATAAGGTTGTTTCTAAGTATGGGTCCAATGTGGCTTAGTAGGCGCACAGGAAAGTCTTTTCAGGGAACCTAGCTCTCATTGCTATCTTAGCTATACCAAAGAGTGTTATACATGCTCGGCAAACAACATCTACAGGAACTAGCCCTCAGGAAAGTAAAAAAAAAAAAAAAAAAGAAAGGCAGTAGAGGGCCAGCCCATTCTTCTCATAGCTCATTGATACACTTGGTCACATGCTGCCACTACCCGCAAGGGAGGCTGGCTGGGGAAAGGTATCCCTATAAGGGCAGAAATGTGCCCAACAAAAACTTTGGCAGGTAGGGGGCATTCCACAACAAAAAATACAAAGGAGAGAATGAGAGTTACCAGTGTCTGTCTTAGCCTTCAGAGAGATGATGAGTTGAACCAGGAAAACAGCAGAGGGACTAAGGAGAAAGGGAAAGGTTGGAGAAGGAAGTTATCCACAGACTTGGTGGAACATTTTGCCAGGTCTGATGTGAGGATGACGATTGGACATGGAAGCTAAAAAATGTGGCCATGATTTCTCACTTGGATAAACAGATAGTGACTCCTTGAGATATGCCATGTAATGGTGGTACATGGGGATGAAGGGAATGCTATGGTTTGAAGGTTTTGTCCCCTCCAAAATGCATGTGTTGGATACATAACTTCCAATGCAACAGTTTTGGGAGGTGGAGCCTGATGGGAGGTGTTTAGGTCATGAGGGCTCCACCTCATGAGTGCATTAAAGCAGCCATAAGAAGAGCTTGGGTGGGGGTGGGTTCTCCTCTCTCTCTCTTTCTCTGTCTCTTCCGCCGACAAGCCCCCATGTTCCTTTGCCACATAAAGATACAACCTTTCTCCCCTCTGAAAGGCCCAGCATTCAAGGCACCATTCTGTAGACTAGGAGAACAAGTCCTGACCCATGATGCCTTGTTTTTGGACTTCCCAGACTCCAGAACTGTGAGAGAATAAATTTCTTTTCTTCATAAGTTACCCAGTCTGTGGTAATTTATGACAGCAGCATAAAATGGCCTAAAATGAGGTGAGGGGCTAATAAATATGAGTTTGAGTTAAATAGAGGCATCCAAGTAAACAGATTCAGTAGATCAATGACAATTTGAATCTCACCAGGGAAAGGCTAAAGACCCAGGGAGTCATGCGTGTATGGGACCCAGGGAGCCATGTGTGTATGGGACCCAGTGAGTCATGTGTGTATGGGACCCAGGGAGCCATGTGTGTATGGGAGATATTTAATGGAGCAGAAGTAGATGAGGTCTCAGAGAAAAATAAAGAGACCAAGCATAAACTCTTACAAATATGGGTATGTGGAGGAGAGAAAGCAATAAAATATAATGATAGATATGGGAAGTATGAGCGCTATCAGGAAGAGGCAAGGAGGACACTGTGGAAACCAGGGGAGGATAGATTTCAGAAGAGAGAGACAAGGCAGAAACCCAAAGAAGATAAACTCCTGAGAATGGGTTCCTGGTTGGAAATGAGATCTCAACCATGTTTCCAAGGTGGCATCACAGAGCAATGAAGATGGCGGGTGCCATAGCCCATGGGAGAAAATGAGCGTAGACCATGGGGGAAGATATTTGCTAGTGATGGGAAGAAGAGAGAGTAGACAATAGCTTTTGGGAAAGAGCAGGTCAAGAGAAAACTTCTTAGTGAAGGCAGGAAAGTCTGAGAACATCTGCCATGTGTGTTTTTTTTTTTTCTTCTAAAAATGTCTGGCACCATCTGGCATCTTTGATTCATGTAAAGTTGTTGAAAGAAAAGGAGAAGAGAGAGTGAGCAGGAGGAGGAGAACATGAGTGTAGCCTGGTCAGGTGGTGTCTGTGGTCAAGACATGACCAACGAAGAGGCCAACAGGGAGATTAGAATGGGTGAGCAGAGCAGGGTTTTGGGAGGGAGGAATGAACCCAACACCCTGGAGATAAACTTTCCCCTGAGGATATGATAATAGGCTTGTATCTAAGATGAATGTGGCTTGCCACGGGTGATGCTACACATTCCATCACAATAGCACCATACATAGAAGCTGTCTCAGTTCTTGTTAGTCATTGCCTCATGTCCCCTGATATAGTGAGAAGACATTCTTATTAATGGCCTTTTATTCTCTTCTCTCTGTTCCCCTTGATGTAAATTATGGTTCTGAGGAAACTGTAAGGCTCTGTCTCTCTCTCTGTCTTTTTTTTTTTTTTTTTTTGTTTAACTGCACAGAACTCCCAAATCCCATCATTCCACAGGAATCGGATTGATGTCATCTAAACCTCAGCATATGTTTTTTGTTAATGATGGAAAGTTTCTCTCACCATCACCAAGGGAGTTTGCTGAGACCTAAGGGTGTAAGCTAAACTCTCTTTATCATGTAAAAAACAAAACAAAACAGAATTACCAGTGTCATTGGGGGAAACTATCTGGAAATATGAAAAATACAGAAAACATTAATAAAAAAGGAAAATTCATACAGTCTATCTCAAATGCCTCCTGAGCTATAATATAATTTATTGTTATCAAGCTATGAAAAGTATCATATGATGTTTAATGGCAGCACCTTGATTGCATATGGATATGCTGAACATGTGTCAATTATTTTTTTAGATGCTAAATTGACAGAATTTGAAAGCTCCAGATGTGAAAAGTTAAAGAAAAAAGTTGATCCCCTTGAGTTTCGTTGGAATTCTCTCGTGTTTATTCATGTTTCTTACATTAGTAAGAGTACTTATTTGCTCGCTTGGGAGAAGCTAGTTGTGTCAAAGGTTTCTTGTTACCAATGTTTAAATAGCTGTAAAACATTCTTTCTCTACTTGGAGAGCTGAGATTTGCTTTTTGCCCCCCTTATACATTAGTACTTTGGAACCACTTGAATATGAGCTTTTTCAGGAGTCTTTTGCCTCTTAAGTGGGGTCTACTTCAAGCTGGTATGACTGTCCTCCTGCAAAAGACTCCAAAGACTCCTCAAGCACAGCCCATAGGTCAGGACCTGGGCTGGCAAGAAAACCAACAATTCACATGCAGTAAAGGCTCATTCTGTCTTCCAGGAGGGGGAAGAACAGAACAAAAATGGAAGAGAGGATAATCGAGGGGAATTTGGCTGCAGTAAAAGATAATTTAATTTTATCTTGGTCAGGCAGCATGGGTGGGGGAGATGCTGGTGAGGGGGTTGGCCCCATTCGGTCCTTCTGACCTCCCAGGACCTGGCTGAGATATTTGTAAGCTCTGAGGGGAAGATTCCCAAGATCTCTTTCAGTTTTAACACCACTTCTTTATTTTCCAGCAGAGAAACAGCATTACACTGCTGACCACAATGTAACCACACTCCCAGTCTTTCCCAGGGATACTTGGGACAGACATCAATTTAAAAATTCATCGTTCCTGGCAACGATAGACACCAGGGATTACTAGAGCAGGAGGGAGGGATGGCAGCAAGGGTTGAAAAAGTACTTATTGGGTGCTATGCTCGCTACGTGGGTGACAGGATCAGTTGTACCCTAGACCTCAGCATCACGCAATGTACCCAGGAAAAAATCCTGCACAAGTATCCCCTGAATCTGAAATAAAAGTTGAAATTATTTTTGAAAAATGCATCCTTCCAAAATGGTGACAACTCATTCCTGGCCATAGTCTGAATAATGTTCCCCAAACAGATCAGCTATTCCTCTCTGCACCCTGTGAATGGAACCTTATTTGGAAAAACGAATTTTTGCAGATGTGTGTAAGGTACAGATCTTGAGATGGGCAGATGATCCCGCCTGTAGGGGAAACAACTAGATGATTAATAAATGAGTTGTGGCTTTGTGCACTGAATGTGGAGATCTGACACATTTGCAAAGTTATTTTTGGGGGGCTGACCTCACTCATCTGGGCCGGCCTTGGCAGAGGCCGTGGGGGAGATGCCGGTTCCACTCAACTAGATATGCCAGATGGAAAAAAAAAAAAAAGTACTTTCAACAAACCCAGAAGTGGTGACTCCTAAATTGCCAGACACGGATCCTAATGTGAGGAAGACACAAGGAGATCTGACACACCCACAGAGGAGAAGAAGGTGCGAGACGGAGCACAGAGAGAATTCAGAGAGGCTGGCCTTGAGGATTGGATTGATGACTGTGGAGCCACCAGAAGCTGGAGGAGGTAAGGAAGGATCCTCCCCACGGGCTTTCCAAGGGAGCACAACCATGGAGATACCTTGACTTCAGCTCGGTGGTATTGATTCAGGACTTCCAACTTCCAGAACCGTGAGAGTATGTATTAGGCTGGTGCAAAAGTAACGGCACGTTCAATACGCGTGTTGTTGGAAGCCCCTACGTTGGTGGCAATTTGTTACAGCAGCCGTAAGGAATAAATGCATTCCCCTAACAAATGAGTGTCAAAGGAAAGGATATTAGCACTTTGTGAAGCCAAGGCAGGAGGATAGCTTGAGCCCAGGAGTTTGAGACCAGCCTGGGCAACATAGTAAGACTCCATCTCTACAAAAATTAAAGAAATAGGGCCGGGTGCGGTGGCTCACGCCTGTAATCCCAGCACTTTGGGAGGCCGAGGTGGGTGGATCACGAGGTCAGGAGATCAAGACCATGGTGAAACCCCATCTCTACTAAAAATACAAAAAATTAGCTGGGCACGGTGGCGGGCGCCTGTAGTCCCAGCTACTCGGGAGGCTGAGGCAGGAGAATGGCGTGAAGCCGGGAGGCGGAGCTTGCAGTGAGCTGAGATTCTGCCACTGCACTCCAGCCTGGGCGACAGAGCGAGACTCCGTCTCAAAACAACAACAACAACAACAACAATTAAAGAAATAAAACAGCCAGCTGTGCTGCTGCACACCTGCAGTTCCATCTATCGGGAGGCTGAGGTGGGAGGATCACTTGAGTCCACGAGGTCGAGGCTACAATAAGCTAGGATTATATCACTGCATTCTAGCCTGGACAACAGAGCGAGACTCTGTCTCAAAAACAAAAAACCAAAACCCAGATGTTCCACTATATTCAAGATACTCAGTATCCTGAACACTCATCCCTCATCCTTTTTCTGTTTATGGAATTGGGCAAGAGCTTTCTTTGTCAGAGCTCACCCTTGCTTTTAAATGCTTTTACTCAAGTGAAAAGCAGAGAATGGTGGCCGGGTGTGGTGACTCATGCCTGTAATCGCAGCATTTTGGGAGGCCGATGCATGTAAATTGCTTGAGCTTAGGAGTTCAAGATCAGCCTGGGCAACGTAACAAAACCCTGTCTCTACAAAAAATGCAAAACAATTAGCCAGGCATGATGATTTGAGCCTGTAGTCTCAGCTAGTTCGGAGGCTGAGGTGGGAGGATAGCTTGACCCTAGGAGGTCAAAGCTGCAGTGAGCTGAGATCGTGCCATTGCACTCCAGCCTAAGCGACAGAGTAAGACGCTCTCTCTCTCTCTCACACACACACACACACAAACAGAGCACAGAATGAAGACCCGCAGCAGAATTTGGAGTGCAATCCTTTTCTAACTCATGCTGAGGGTAGAGCGATGCAATTACCCAACACCCACCCCCGTGTCTGATTCCTGAATCATTATCTCTCAGGCAAGCCCTGTCCTTCCAGAACCCGGCCTTTGCCAGGACTGTGCCTCAGAACGGGAAGGCTCTGACCAATGACAGAATGAGGTGAGTCACCAGCGGACACTGGAAACAAATGCTCATTCTTTATATCTGGGTCACCACTTCTTGGTTTGTTGAAAGTACTTTTATTTTTTTCCATCTGGCATATCTATGTGAGCAGAACCAGCATCTAACCACACCCTCTGCCAAGGCCGGCACAGATGAGTGAGGTCAGCTTCAAAAATAATTTTCCAAACCTGTCGGATCTCCAGATTCAGTGCACAAAGCTAGAACTCATTGATTTATAACATAGTTGTTTCCCCCTATAAGCAAACAAAGAGAATAAAATCATTAGCTCGAGGCAAATGAGAGCCCCAAAGAGTGCCTGTTTCCAGGGAATGCAGTGGAGAAGTTTCTTCAGAGAGGCTGTGGGTTTCTCTCAACTGCATCATTACTCTCCAGAAATTATTTGGAATTGGAGGGTAGTGAGTTCTTTTTAACTCAGGATTCTAGTGAATTGAGAATTTTAAAAGGTTTAGATTATTTAGAATTTGGCTTATGACACTTAAATATACAAAGTACCATTGTAATTCAATACAAATTGCTAACATCTAACTATTCCTCTACATGCAAACCTCAACTGTGTGGATGTGAGTATAAGTATAAATTCATATCATATGTAATACCTATTAGATTTATTAGTTTAGCTATCATTGTCTATCTCATATCTATCTCTATCTCTTCCATTTTATCCATCTATCATCTATCTACTCATCCATCTATCAAGCTTTCTGTGTACCTACTTCCCTACCTATTAAATTCTCATGTCTCTGTATCAGTCTATGTATCTATCTATTATCTATCCATTTATCTCCTCTTATCCATTTATCTGTTATCTTATGTGTCTATCATCTGTCTCATCTATCATCTATTCATCTATATCCGTCTATCATCATCTATGTCTTCTGTCTTTATCAATCCATCGCTTGTCTATCTACTCATCCATCTATCATCTATCTACCTACTTTCCTACCTATCAAAATCTCATCTCTATCATCTACCTACCTATCCATCTATTATCTACCTATCTATCATCTATCAATTATCTATCTAATCTATCCATCGTCTATCTATCTATCTATTCATTCATCCATTGAGCATATTAGCTAAGAAAGTTCAAATATTCTGCTCTTATCATTTTTCATATGAAAACCACATGATAGAGCCATAAGTTGCTTCAGGAAGAAGCTATAGCTATAAGAGATGGAGCAGAGACATAGCATCTTCTCTTTCTTTCATTACAGATGTACTATTTCCAAATCATGGTTACATTATAACCATCTCGAGGCACCATTGCACATATTTATTTTTATATTTAATTGTATTCAAATTTGTTATTGTTCTATACACTATCTCACAGTAACTCAGAATGGTCATTATAGGTGTCCATTGCATTGGATACTTAATTCTACTCAACCTTATAATGGTTGTGTAGAATGCCTTCAACACACCTTTTAAGCAGATTCTTGGGATTTGTGTAATTGTTCTTTCGGTGAAGGACAGAAGACAAATTTCACCTGCATAAGCTTCCCAATCACAGGAATTTTGAGTGAGTGGGAATTTACAGTAGAGTCACCTTCTTGTTAAACCCATTGCAATGAGTCTTTTCATGCCTGCCTCTGTGAGATTCACCAGTTTCTTGTCATGGCTAAATTTGGCTCTTTATTGAGCTGGTGATGTGGTCATCCAATACGATCTGTTCCCTCTCCTTTCAGGAGTTGAGGCCAAATTTAATTGATGTCACCATGGGAAATAGCCCAGGGGTCAGGATTCCTGTTTCCATAGCAGGAAAAAGAGAGGAGGTGAAAAATTCTGTACCTTCTCCAACACTCAGAGTATTACAACAAACACACACCCCAAGAGTATATTAATGTATAGTAGACTCTTGAACAATGTGGGAGTTAGGGGTACCAGCACCCCATGCAGTAAAAAATCCACCTGTAGGCTGAGCATGGTGGCTCATGCCTGTAATCCCAGCACTTTGGGAGATTGAGGTGGTTGGATCACCTGAGGTCGGAAGTTCAAGACCAGCCTGGCCAACATAGTGAAACCCCGTCTCTACTAAAAATACAAAAATTAGCCAAGCGTGGTGGCGTGTGCCTGTAATCCCAGCTACTCGGGAGGCTGAGGCAGAAGAATCACCTGGACCCGGGAGGCGGAGTTTGCAGTAAGCAGAGATCGAGTCACTGCACTCCAGCCTGGCCAACAAGAGTGAAACTCCGTCTCCAAAAAAAAAAAAAAAAAAAAAAATCCACTCGTGACTTTTGACTCTCCCAAAACATAACTAATAATAACCTACTTTTGAGTGGAAGCCTTCATGATAACATAAACAGTCGATTAGCACATATTTTATATATGTATTAAATACTGTATTCTTACAATAAAGCAAGCTAAAGAAAAGAAAATGTCATTAAGAAAATAATAAGGAACAGAAAACACATTTACTATTCATGAGTGGAAGTGGATCATCATAAAAGTGTGCATCCTCAGTGTCTTCACATTGAGGAGCCTGAGGAGGAAGAGAAGGGTTGGTCTTGCTGACTCAGTGGTGCCAGAGGTGGAAGAGAATCCAATCCCCTTCTAAGTGGACCACAAAGTTCAAACCCGTGTTGTTCAAAGGTCAACCGTACTATAATTAAGTAATGTATCAATGGACAGTGGTTCCTACAATGAAGCCATTGTCCTAACAGTGGCTTGTGATAAATTTTTGAGAATACATATAATTATTTTTGGCAGATGATCACCAAAATGAAATGAGTGTATGCACAGGAAATCCATACAGTGGTTCTGGCTGTGTAAAGTTATCTTTTGCATAAAATGGATCCTCATTCTTCACAAAGAGACTGCATTGCTCAATCCATGTTCTTTGTGATAGAAATATTTCTGTGGTCGGGACCAGTGACTCCCATGTTTTCCTTGGACATATTTCCTAGAATAAAATGATCTAACTATATTGCCAAAGGGAGCAGAAGATTGGAGATTTGGTGTGTGTGTGTGTGTGTGTGTGTGTGTGTGTGTATAGGAGATGGAAATACAAACATAGAGAATAGAGAAACAGAAAAAATAGATGATACATACATGATGGAAAGACAGAAAGATGATAGAGAGATAATAAGTGATAGGTAGACAAATAGATAGATGATAGATGATAGAAAGATAGATAAAAAGATGATAGATGATAGATGATGGATAGAAACATAGATAGATAGATAGATAGATAGATAGATAGATAGATAGATAGATAGATAGATAGAAGTGGAGAGGACTTTCGTTTTTAAGAAATATATTAGCTGCACTGAGGGAAGCCCAGCAGCCATTCTGCCGTGAACCTTCCTTTGCAGGGTTGTAACCACGTTCTTCTCATCATCGATCATTAGGGTTTATGCACATGCGCTTAAACAACCGCAGAAAAATGCAGGTTATCCATGCTTCTGCCAGATGGTATGATCCTAAAATGGAACTACTTGAGAGACACGCTATTGGAGGAGCATTTTTGAAGGACTCATGGTCCTGGATAGCATAGATTTTATTTTCAGTAAAATAAAATCTGGACCATCCAAAAGCTGAGTTCTTAGCCCACTTCTGTTGTAGTTCTTCACAGAATTGCTACTGCCGAGCAGTACTTTCTTATTGTGCACGGACCTCTAAAATTAGAATATCTGTAACAGATTGCACTTTTCAGTTGTGATCCTGTCTTTCCTGCAGGGGTACTGTTGAAGACATTTTTGGTGTGAATGACTCAGATATAACTGGAAAAGCTTTGCATAATTTCTTACCAAAGAAATGTATTAATCATAACACAGAAGATGTCTCACTTTTTTCCTTTAGCTTCCAGGAAGCTCATCGCTATGTGATTTGTGATTATTACTAATTTTATTTTATTTTTAAATTTTAATTAATTATTTAATTTTTTGAGATGGAGTCTTCCCTTGTCGTCCAGGATGGAGTGCAGTGGCACGATCTTGGCTCACTGCAACCTCTGCCTCCTGGATTCGGGCGATTCTCCTTCCTCAGCCTCCCGGGTAGCTGGGATTACAGGCACGCGCCACCATGCCCAGCTATTATTTCATAGCACTTTCTAAGTTCATCCCTAGCATCTTATTTTGTGTGAGTTTTTGGACGATGTGTGACTCCGAGGACAGGGATCGTGTCCTCTTGGTGCTGTTGCTGCTACAAATACAAGCACAATAGATCTTGGTTAAATATGAATAGGAAAATGCATTCTGTCTTTCCACCTCTGCCCAATAAGACTGGTCCCTTCCATTCAGAGCTTAATAACAACAGCCTTTTGACATCACATCTGATAAACAGTTTGATTTTGTGTTTTGAAGTCACCATTATTGATAAATATTTCATTATTTATTATATTGCATAATATATATAATTATTTGTATATGTGTGTTATATATAATAAATTGTTATTAAAATTTAATGTTATCTGTAAATAATATGTAATATTTTAAATGTTTAAAATGTAATATATAATATAAATACTATAAAATAGTATAATAAAATAAATAATATAATAAAATAGTATAAAATGTTATATATGATATAAAATATATTTATAAAATATAGCTATACATTATATATAATTTACATCATCTTATATATAACTATATTATCTATTACATAATTTATAATACTATATGTTATGTAATATATGACACCTTATACTATATAATATATGACATATATTATACAATGTATGATATATATTACATATAACATATTGAATTATAATGTAATATACTATATAGTATATAACATAAATTGCATAGTATATAATGTATATAACATACATAGACATAACACCATGTTATATGACACCTTATGCTATATATGACATATATGTTATATAATGGATATGATATATATTACATATAACATTTAATTATATCATATATTACATAGTACATAATATATTACATAGTATATAGGTTACATAGTATATAATATATATAACATAGACATATGATGGTATATTATATCATATAGTTATATATTACATATTATTAGGTTGGTGCAAAAGTAATTGTAGTTTCCGCCATTAAGAGTAATGACAATTTAATATATAATATGAAATAAACAATATGTAATTTGTGTTTTATAATATTTGAAATACTATATATTACATATAGTATTTAAGTATTATATACTATAATATTTAAGATATTAAATTATAATAATGTATGTTATACATAATATATTATACATAATATATAATGTATACCTCCAGATCCAAAGTATATTCAATCTGACTAACACAAGGGACCTTCAGCATCCAAGGTATTCTGAGGCCATTTCCTGCCATTGTGATTGGGTGAATTTTTGGCGATCAATTGTTGATTCCCAGTGGTGTCCCTGCTTCTAATCTTTTCCTGTCTAGGGGACCCCAAACCACAGGCCAACTTCTGTCTGAGCAGCTCATCTCTGCTCACGCCTCTCTCATGCTCAAAATCCTTCAAATGCTTCCAGCTATCCCAGGAAAAGGGAAAGCCAGACTCCTTTGCCTCGTTCTCAACACATCCCCTCATCGGCCATTTTCTCATATTTCAGCCTGATTTGCACTATAACATATGTCCTGGCATCCTTTGCCCAGAATTCCATCTGCCCAGGCTGCTTCTGAGCAAAGCAATGCTTATGACTCCAGAAAAGACCTTCCTTCCCGTGGATGCTCCCACCCTTTGGAGCTCATGGTGAGCTTAGGACCAAGTGCTTTGCAGAAGAGGGATGCATGGAATACATTAAAAAATCCCTGTGAAATTGGATGGTGTGCAAACTAAACATCAGGCGCCCCACAAGCCCTAGCCAAAATCGAGCTTGACTTCTTGCACAGGGAGTTGCAGGTTTAAGGATGATATCAGATACTTGAAGAAACTGAGATTTTTTTTGAGAAACTTGCTTGCATTTACTTTTTTTTCTATTATTGATACATGCTATTTTACATATCTATGGGGTACATGTGATAGTTTGTTGCTTGCATAGAATATGTAGTGATCAGGCCAGATGTATTTGGAGTATCTGTAACTTGAGAATTAATCATTTCTATGTGTTGGGAACATTTCAATCTTCTCTTCTAGCTATTTTAAAATACACAATACATTATTACTAACTACAGGCACCTTATCCTGCTGTCAAATATTAGAACTTATGTCTTTCATGCAACTGTATAAAATTAGGATTTGATGACCATCTGTGATATATGCCAGCAACAGAGTATCAGGCTGATGCTTTTACATCTCTGCCCTACAGGGTCTTTTGATGTACATTGGGAATAATAATCTTTATATTACAGAGATTTGGGGGGAAAGATTAGAGATGATATATGTTAAAACAGGGTTCCCCATGTGGCCTGTTAGGAGCTGGGCCGCACAGCAGGAGGTGAGTAGCAGGTGGACAAGCAAAGGTTCATCTGTATTGGCAGCTGCTCTCCATCACTCACTCTACCTCCTGAGCGCCACCTCCTGGCAGATCAGCGGTGGTATTAGATTCTCATAGGAGCATGAACCCTATCGTGAACTGCACATGCGAGGGATCTAGGTTGATGCTCCTTATGAGAATCTAATGCCTGATGATCTGTCACTGTCTCCCATCCCCCCAAGATGGGACTGTCTAGTTGCAGGAAAACAAGCTCAGGGCTCCCACTGATTCTACATGATGGTGTGTTGTAAAATTATTTCATTGTATATTACAATGTAATAATAATAGAAATACAGTGCACAATAAATGCAATGTGCTTGAATCATCCTGAAACCATCCTGCCTGTAACCCTAGCCATGGAAAAGTTGCCTTCCACGAAACCTGTCCCTGGTGCCAAAAAGGTTGGGGACTGCTGCATTTAAACACTGTTTGCTTTACTCAGCAAACTATCATGGAGTTTGCTGTGATATCAGCGTGACCACAGAGAAGGCTCTCAATAAATGCACCCATTAAGTTTCTGATGAAAATGAATATATTTTTCTTGGGTTTCCTAGAAACACCATTCTAACTCTGGAAAGACAGTCCCATAATACCAGGAAGAAAGACAAGCCAAGGATTGCATACTGCAATTATTTTAACAGCTTAAGTTTCTCTTATACGTGCCACTCTTTTGCAAACACCCATTAGAAGAGAAAACAAACAGCACATCTGAGGTCTCATTCTTGTCATCCTCCTCTTCAATTTCCTTTATCCTCCTAATTCACAAATGTAGCTACTTGGATGTGGCAGCTTCCTACTGCAATTTCTTTTTTTTTTTTTTTTTTTTTTTTTTTTTTTTTTTTGAGACAGAGTCTTGCTGTGTCACCCAGGCTGGAGTGTAGTGGCACAATCTCGGCTCACTGCAACCTCTGCCTCCTGGGTTCAAGTGATTCTCCTGCCTCAGCCTCCCAAGTTGCTGGGACTACAGGCACGTGTCACTACGCCTGGCCAATTTTTGTATTTTTAGTAGAGATGGGGTTTCGCTATGTTGGCCAGGCTGGTCTCGAAACCCTGATCTCAAGTGATCCACCCGCCTCAGCTTCCCAAAGTGCTGGGATTACGGCCATGAGCCACTGTGCCCAGCCACAATTTCTTGGATTACAGTTGGAGGTTCTTCTTCGTCTTCTTATTCTTTTTTTTTTTTTTTCATCTAAGAGAATTGTGTGAGTAAAAGAAGAATTAAAATAAGAACATGATGTACTTGAGGGTGCTTTTTAGATTATTGTAACTGAATTTGGTTTTCCTGTTGTAAAAACTATTATTACATTGAAAATCTAAAATGAATTTTCAGGGCTTAGTGGTTAAGGCCAGTTTTATATGTTAGGTAAAGAACTTTATTGGTGAGACTCTACTCAGTTATTACTCTGAGAAAAATAGACATGAGAGATGGGAATGCATTTTTATGAAATAGGGTCCTACCATTTTAAAGGAAGGTGATTTACCCTGAGATATAGGAGAGAAAATAATGCTTGCTGTGTTAGTTTGCTAGGGCTGCATAACCAGGTCCCCCAGAATGCTTGGCTTAAACAACAGACATTGATTCTCCCACTGTCCTGGAGGCTGGAAGTCTGAGATCAAGGCGTGGGCAGGGCTGGTTCCTCCTGAGGCCTCTCTCCTGGGCTTGGAGATGCCGTCTTCTCCCTGTGTCCTCACAGGCTCGTCCCTCTGTGTGTGTCTGTGTCCTTATCCTGTCTTCTTATGAGGTGTCTTAGTCCATCTCAGGCTACTATCACAGAATACCACAGACTGGGAGGCTTATAAATAACAGACAATGATTCTCCCACAGTCCTGGAGGCTGGAAGCCTGAGATCAAGGTGTGGGCAGGGCTGGTTCCTCCTGAGGCCTCTCTCCTTGACTTATAAATGCTGTCTTCTCCCTGTGTCCTCACGTGATCAAACCTCTGTGTGTGTCTGTGTCCTAATATAATTGGAAAACAAAAATGTTTTAAAAAGAAATACCAAATGCCTGCAGAAAATACGGAAATACTAATTCAATAAAAATGGTAAAATGAAAAATAAAGTAAAATGGTTACTTGTAGTTCTTAATGAAGTACCATTTGCAATAAAAATACATTTGAGTAATATGAAATTCAGTGATTTCCCTGATTCTCAGCTTCCGGTACTGATTAAAAGAAGCCCCTTGGTGATCTCCAGAAGAAGCCTGGAGTTCAGGTAATTTGCAATTACTAAACAAGTATGTGATTAGGCAGACGCGAGCTTGGATTTCCTGGTGGAAATTAGGCCTTAGTTATGGTAGATCCTGCACTGTGTTTCTGTCTGCATGAATATATACTTCTTCATAATGATGCCTCTTTAAACAATCTCCAGAGTATCATAAAAATGCGTTATGCAGAAAATACACTTTGAGTGAAATTTCATTATGTTTTGATTTGCAATCAAATGCAAATTTCCTAGTGTTTCCCAGGACACATTGACATAATCTCATTTGTGATGGAAAAAATGCCCATCTAAGTGTATGAAAACATGAACATTCGTCAGGGGACCCAAGTACAAACTTTATCCCTCCTGTCTTCTTGTTCAAAATCTAAATCAGCTAACACATGAAATGGAACAAATTGGAAAGTCTTCATGAATTGTTTCTTAAACATATTTATTTATTATTTATTTATTTATTTTTTGAGACAGAGTCTCACTCTGTCAGCCAGGCTGGAGTGCAGTGGTGCAATCACAGCTTACTGTAGCCTCAACCTCCTGGGTTCAAGTGATCCTCCTGCCTCAGCCTCCCAGCTAGGGGTATATAGATGTTTCATATAGACTCGTTTTTTAAAAGGGAGGGTATTTTCAAAACTTAATTTATTTTTAATTGATAAATAAAAATGGTGTATATTTATGAGGCATGACATGTTTTGTTTTGTTTTTCCTTTATTTGTGACAGAGTCTCTCTCTGTCACCCAGGCTGGAGTGCATTGGTGTGGTCATAACTCACTGCAGCCTTGACCTTCTGGGCTCAAGTTATCCTCCTGCCTCAGCCTTCCCAGTAGCTGGGACTACAGTCCCGTGCCACCATGCCTGGTTAATTTTTTAAATTTAGTGTAGAGATGGGGGTCTCACTATATTGCCTAGGCTGGTCCGAACTTCTGGCCTCAAGTGATCCTCCAGCCTGGGCCTCCTAAAATGCTGAGATTATAGGCGTGAGCCACCGCATGAGCCCCGTAACATCATGATGCTTTGATATGTGTTTCCATTGCAAAACGGCCAAATGACACTAGTTAGCATAAACATCACCTCACCAACTTCTCGGTTTTTGGTGGAGAGAACATTTAAAATCTACTCTTTTAGCAATTTTTAAGTATGTAATACATTGTTGTTTATTTTAGTCATCATGTGGTATAATAGAACCCCTGAACTTATCCTTCCTCTCATGTAGACTTATTTAATAAGGAAATGTACTCCAGGTGTATGTAATGGAGAAATACACCCCAGAACCATTTTTGACCAAAGAATTATCAATATGTTCAACTGTATGGTTTTAAACTTTATAGAATATCTTCAGATAAAATCTATCTTTGTATTCATTCTTGAATCAGATATAGGAAAACACCATACACAATACAAAGATAGTTAGCTAAATAAATAAATAAGGCAACATAGCGAGACCTCATCTCTACCAAAAAATACAAAGATGAGCTGGGTGTGGTGGTGCACATCTGTAGTCCCAGCTACTCAGGAGGCTGAAGTGGGAGGATTGCTTGAGCCTGGGAAGTTGAGGCTGCAGTGAGCCATCATCACACCACCGCATTCCACCCTAAGGTATGGAGCTAGACTTGGCCTCCTAAAAACAAACAAAAATCAATGATCTGAAAAGATCTGTGCTTTGTCAGATACCAGGCAGATTAGACCTATCTTCTGACCTTTTTTTTCCCTAGGAAGATAAGGCAGGGAAATTAAAAAAAAATTTCAAGGATACTTACAAATGGCAAAGGAGGGATACTGGAATAACTGAGTTTTGTCCAATGCATATCTTTCCCCATCAACAGTAAAATAAATCAGTGTTACGTAAAAAACCCACTCTTACCCAATCTACTCTATGGGGGCCAAACTTGAAATTCCAAAATTCTGACCTCATTTGTAGTTCTGAACATATGGGAAACTCTTGACACAGAATCTACCAGGGACAAACTAAAAACACAAAAAATCATGATGTGATTCACTCAAGAATTAACGATTACCAGTGTTGGCCCTCTTGATCTGTATAAGCAACATGACAGCCCATTTTGCAACATAAATTCTCACCATGCACCAACCTACAAGAGAAGATACTACATCCTGTTAGAAGTTCCCCCCTCCGCCCCCGCCCGAGATGGAGTCTTGCTCTTTGGATCAGGCTGGAGTGCTGTGGCGCGATCTTGGCTCACTGCAACCTCCACCTACCAGGTTCAAGCAATTCTTCTGCCTCAGCCTCCTGAGTAGCTGGGATTAGAGCCACCCACACAGTGCCCAGCTAATTTTTGTATTTTTAGTAGAGACTGGGTTTCACCGTGTTGGCCAGGCTGGTTTTGAACAGGCTAGTCTTGATCTTCTGACCTTGTGATCCGCCCACCTCGGCCTCCCAAAGTGTTGGGATTGCAGGCGTGGGCCACTGCACCTGGTCCTGTTAGAAGTTTTATAGAAAATGGACTGCTGGTGGTGGGCTGCATGTTGTTCAATTAGGTACCATTGAATAAAGAAGCAGAAAATCAAAGCAACTATTAATAAGAGTTGTAATAATAATATATTGAGTTCCTCTTTTTAAAAATGAGACTGGGTCTCCATCTATCACGCAGGCTGGAGTGCAGTGAACTCTTGCTCCTCCTTGCCTTCTGCCATGATTCTGAGGCCTCCCCAGCCATGTGGAACTGTAAGCCCATTAAACCTCTTTCTTTGTAAATTGCCCAGTCTTGGGTATGTCTTTATCAGCAGCGTGAAAACGAACTAATATACTTTATTTTAATCTTTCTCTCTATATGTACATATCTCCTGTTGGTTCTGTTTCTCCAGAGAATCCTGACTAATAAACAGCCCACACAAGGAAGAACAAGCAATGACACCACATAGTACAACAAAACACTTGAGACCGCACCTCGAGATCACCAAGGGAGCAAACCATCCCAGACACCTCATTGGGTAGTTCTGTGCAGATACCACTCAAACAAGGCCAAACATGCCACAGCACAACACAACACAATGCCCAGAACCAACCTGGTTCCAGGACAGAGTTTTTATTTTTATTTTTTTATATTTCCATAGATTTTTGGGGAACAGGTGGTGTTTGGTTACATGAGTAAGTCCTTTAGTGGTGATTTGCGAGATTTTGATGCACCCATCACCCAAGCAGTGTACACTGCACCCTATTTGTAGTCTTTTATCCCTCTCTCCCCTTCCGGCCTTCCTCCCAAGTCCCCAAAGTCCATTGTGTCATTCTTATGCTGTTGAGTCCTCATAGCTTAGCCCCACTTATGAGTGAGAATACGATGTTTGGTTTTCCATTCCCGAGTTACTTCACTTAGAATAATAGTCTCCAATCTCATCCAGGCCGCTGCAAATGCCATTAATTCATTCCTTTTTATGGCTGAGTAGCATCTCATTGTACGTATATGCCAGAATTTCTTCATCCACTCATTGATTGATGGGCATTTGGGTTGGTTCCACGATTTTGCAGTTGTCAATTGTGCTGCTATAAACATGCGTGTGCAAGTATCTTTTTCGAATAGTGATTTATTTTTTTCCTCTGGGTAGATACCCAGTAGTGGGATTGCTGGATCAAATCGTAGTTCTACTTTTAGTTCTTTAAGGAATCTCCACACTGTTTTCCAGAGTGGCTGTACTAATTTACATTCCCACCAGCAGTGTAGAAGTATTCCTGTTCACCACATCCATGCCAGCATCTAATGTTTTTTGATTTGTTGATTATGGTCATTCTTGCAGGAGTAAGGTGGTATCGCATTGTGGTTTTGATTTGCACTTCCCTTATCATTAGTGATGCTGAGCATTTTTTCATATGTTTGCTGGCCATTTGTATATCTTCTTTTGAGATTTGTCTGTTCATGTCCTTAGTCCACTTTTTGATGGGATTGTTTGTTTTTTTTCTTTCTGATTTGCTTGAGTTCATTGTAGATTCTGGATATTAGTCGTTTGTCAGATGTATAGATTGGGAAGGTTTTCTCCCACTCTGTGGGTTGTCTGTTTACTTTGCTGACTGTTCCTTTTGCCATGCAAAAGCGCTTTAGTTTAATTAAGTCCCAGCTATTTATCTTTGTTTTTATTGCATTTGCTTTTGGGTTCTTGATCATGACATCCTTGCCTAAGCCAATGTCAAGAAGGGTTTTTCCAATGTTATCTTCTAGAATTTTTATTTCAGGTCTTAGATTTAATCCCTTGATCCATCTTGAGCTGATTTTTGTATAAGATGAGAGATGAGGATCCAGTTTCATTCTCCTGCATGTGGCTAGCCAATTATCCCAGCACCCTTTGTTGAAAAGGGTGAGGACAAAGTTAATTCACATGATCTCGGTGACAGGGTTGAACCATTTCTGTAATATTTGGCCCACTGCAAAACTGGAGGGTGCCATGTCTGAACATGTCTTTCATTTCCCGCATCTGAGCAAAGCCCACTGCACACGAGTATGAGATTTTTCTGGCAGTCCCTTTTTGTACAATATTCTAAATACCTGTGGTTTCTTAACTAGGAGGTCAAGATAAAATACTTTTGTTAAGAGGGGAGTCTAAACCTCAGACGCTGAGCAGAGTTTTTCAGGCTATGACATCAGGTCTCGGACTGACAGCAGCATCATGAGACTTGCGGGGGCTTATAACCCATGCAAATAAAAAAAATTCCTTAACGTTTTAGTTTTTTCCCCTGAGATTTTTTTTTTTTTTTTTTGCATTCGTCACAACTCAAACAATTCAACAGGTGCTCATTTTGGAAACGAGCAGGGAAGCTGTCGCTTTTCGCTAAGTGAGGATCTCTGTGGCGAATGCAACTCCCTAGAGGCACAGCTCTGCCGAAGGCATTTCTGAGAACCTTGGACATGTTTTCCCGCCTGTTCTGGGAGTCTCATTGGTTTTGTCATGCAGCAAGCTCTGTGGGCGGTGGTGCAGGCTGTCTGCATTCTTCACGACAGCCGCCTGGGTTTTGTTTCTATTGCCTAGCAATCCGACAGGACAGCTGCACACTTCATTAATTTGCTTCATCCATCCATATGCCTCCATCTCGCACATTTATGATTCAGAAATGAAAGCAAGTGTGACCTTAGTGTGATGTTTTTCCTTAGGCGTGGTTGTCTTGCGGCCTCTGACATCCTCATGGATTTGCCCTGCTGCTTTCTACCCGGCTGTCTGTTCCCAAGGTGTTGCATGCTGACGGCAAACCTGACCCAACGAGGCAGACTTCATGCAAAGTCTCCATGAAATTCCAGTCTCCCGGCAGCTCTATGCCACCCAAAACCATGGGAGAGGCCCAGCTTGTTCCCAGCACTTCCTTCTGCTGGTTCCTCGTGCTGTTTCCTTGCTCCACTTGGAATTTTCAAAGATATCTAAGTAGATAATGATGTCCGGAAAATGCTGTTTCTCATCCATCCATATTGATTGAGTGGTTTTCAATTGGAAAATAAAAACAACCTCCCTACTCACCCCTCATCCTGTTCTTTTCTGAACTTAGGAGAATGACTTTTCCTTTTCTTTTTTTTGATACAGAGTCTCACTCTATCACCCAGACTGGAGTGCAGTGGCACGATCTCACTGCAGCCTCTGCCGTCTGGGCTCAAGTGATTCCCCTGCCTCAGCCTCCTGAGTAGCTGGGATTACAGGCATGCGCTGCCACGCCTGGCTAATTTTTGCATTTTTAGTAGAGATGGGGTTTCACCATGTTGACCAGGCTGGTCTCAAGCTCCTGACCTCAGGTGATCCACCTGCCTCAGCCTCCCAAAGTGCTGGGATTACAGGTATGAGCTCCCGTGTCCAGCCAAGAATAATTTTTTTCAACAAAATTTTATTACTTTTTATTTTTAAAAAATAGAGTTTATATTTTAGAGGAGTTTCAGGTTTACAGCAAAATTGAGAGGATGGTACAGATTTCGCATATAGTCCCTGCTCCCCTACCTCAACCTCTCCCATTATCAATATCCCCACCAGAGTGGTGCATTTCTTGTAATGAACCTATATGGATACATCATTGTTGATATGGTTTGTCTCTGTGTCCCCACCCAAATCTCATGCTGAATTATAATCCCCAGTGTTGGGGGAGGGACCTGGTGGGAGGTGATTGGATCATGGGGGTGGATTTTCCCCTTGCTGTTCTTGTAGTAGTGAGTGAGTTCTCATGAGATCTAGTTGTTTGAAAAATGTATACCTCCTCCTCCTCACTAAGGTCTCTCTCTCCTGCTCCTTCATGTGAAGATGTGCCTGCATCCCCATTCAACTTCCGCCATGATTGTAAGTTTCCTGAGGCCTCCCCAGCCAGGCTTCCTAAGCAGCCTGCAGAACTGTGAGTCAATTAAACCTCTTTCCTCCATAAATTAGCCATCTCAGGTATGTCTTTACAGCAGCATGAGAACAAACTGATACAATTATCACCAGAGTTCATAGTTTATGTAGGGCTCACCCTTGGTGTTGTACATTTTAAGAGTTTGGACAAACGTATAATGGCATGGATCCAGCATCCTAGTACCACACAGAGTAGTTTCACTCCCCTAAAAATCCTCTGTATTCTTCTCTCCCACTCCTAAGCCCTGACAATAACTGATTTTCTTCTTCATTGTCTCCATAGCTTTGTCTTTTCCAGAATGTCATAGAGTTGGAATCATACGGCATGCAGCCTTTCAGATACCCTTTCAGATGCCTGGAACCCTTCACTTAGTACCGTGCATCTAAGATTTCTCCATGACTTTTCATGACTTGATAGCTCATTTCATTTTACTGTTTGGGAAAGGAAAATCAATCTTGGGGTCCCCAAATCACTAAGCTAAAGGGAAAAGTCAAGCTGGGAGCTGCTTAGGGCCAACCTGCCTCCTATTCTATCCGAAGTCCCCTCTCTGCTCACTGAGATAAATGCATATCTGATCACCTCTTTGGAGAGGCTAATCAGAAACTCAAAAAATGCAACCATTTGTCTCTTAACTACCTATGACCTGGAAGCCTCCTTACCCGCTTCAAGTCTTCCCACCTTTGCTTTGAGTTGTCTCACGTTTCTGGACTGAACCAATGTGCATCTTACGCATATTGATTGATGTATCATGTCTCCCTAAAATGTAGAAAACCAAGCTATGTCACGACCACTTTGGGCACATGTTGTCAGGACCTCCTGAGGCTGTGTCACGGGCACCCATCCTCAACCCTGGCAAAGTAAACTTTCTAAATTTACTGAGACCTCTCTCAAGTTTTCGAGGTTCATATGCTGAATAATATTCTATGATCAGGTTGTATCATCATTTATTTATCCATTCACTGCCTGAAGCACATCTTTGTAACTTCCAAGTTTTATCCACCCCTATGATCTAATCACCTCCCACCAGGTCCCTCCCCAACATTGGGGATTACAATTCAACATGAGGTTTGGGCGGAGACACAGAGACAAACCATATCAATAATGATGTGTCCATGTAGGTTCATTAGAACAAATGTACCTCACTTGTGGGGATATTGATAATGGGGGAAGTTGGGGAAGGGGAACAGGGACTATATGAGAAATCTCTGTACCTTCTTCTCAATTTTTCTGTAAACCCCAAACTCCTCTAAAATATAAACACTATTTTCTTAAATAAAGGGAAATATAATTTTGTTGAAATAGTTTTGATAATTGTGACTAAAGCTGCCATATAAACATTTGTGTGCATGGGTTTGTGTGGACATACATTTTCAACTCTTTTGGGTACCACATACTAAGGAGTGAGATTACTGGATCGATTGGTGGTAGTATGTATGCATTTAAGCTTGCTTTTCCATGTACGTTTAAGATTATAGTACCCACTGAATTTCAGAGCACAAGGAAAAAAGCAAGTTGTGCATGCGCCCATCTATATAAATGCTTTTAAACATTTTAGGATCTACCACGTTCTTACTTTGCTTTCCCTAAAGTCACCTCCCCCAGCTATCATCAACCAAAAATCACTTTGCTCTTGTACTTAAATTTTTTAGTTTTTATTTTAGGAGGTGGGGTCTTGCTCTGTTGCCCAGGCAGGGGTGCAGCGGCACCATTATAGCTCACTTCAGCCTTGACCTCCCTGGGCTCAAGTGATCCTCCCACCTCAGCCTCCTGAGTAGCTGGGATTACGGGTGTGTTGCAGCACCCTGACTGTTTTATTTTATTTTATTTTATTTATTTTAGAGATAGAGTCTCACTGTGTTGTGCAGGCTGATGTTGAACTCCTATCTTAAATCAATCCTCTCTCATTAGCCTCCCAAAGCACTGGGATTATAGCTGTGGGCCACCATGCCCAGCTCTTCTTACACTTACATTTCTAAACACTCATATATTCCAAATGTGGCAGCTAGGCAGACGTGCATACGTGCAAATATTTGTATTCTGTCATCACCCACAACCTCTCACCTCACTCCACGATTATTTCTCAATGTCTAGCCTCTTCATAAAATATACAGGAATGGGGACTCACCCAACTCACTGTTTTGGAAATGTTCTGTAAGTGTTAGAAAGCATGCCTTGCCAGTACCCATTCTTCTGTGCTCAGCTCACAAAATCCCCTCATCTCTTCCAAGAACCTGCCCTGGACTCACCCTACTGGCAGATGCTGCTTTTCTGTGTTCCCACGGTCCGCTGGCTCAAATCTGACGTATGCCACCTCCATTATGAAACACAATGATGTCTACGAACCTTGGAACCATTTGCAGAAAGAATTCTTGGGAGTCATTCTAAGTGTCCTGGGGTCTGAGAAAATGGTGGATCAACCATTATCTGACACTCTCGGATAATGGCAGAATCCTAACAGTAACTCAGTCACAGTGTGTGCAAATTGGACTGTAAACACTTTCAGCCATCTGACACCTAATATCTTTCTTGGCTGCTTGACCTGGGGATGATGGAATGCCACTTGCTTTCTGAGAACAAATGGGCTCAAATGGCAACAAGAGAACAACCAGGCAATATGTGAAAGATTTTCACAGTGGTTGACAAAGAGAATAAAAGCAAGATTAGGCCAGGGGCAATGGTCATGCCTGTAATCCCAGCACTTTAGGAGGCCGAGGCAGGAGAATCACTTGAAGCAGGGGTTCAAAACCAGCCTGGGCAACATAGCAAGACCCTGTTTCTAAAAAAATACAAAAATTGGCTGGCATGGTGGTGTGTGCCTGTAGTCCCAGCTAGTCAGGAGGCTGAGTTGGGAGGATTGCTTGAGCCCAGGAGGTTGAGGCTGCAGTGGGCTACGATTGCACCGCTGAACTGCAGCCTGGATGACAGAGTGAGACCCTGTCTCTAAGAAAAAGGCAAGATGCAAATGGTGGTTCATGTAACGCTCTCAAACCTGAATGTGCTCTCAAATGAGTCTGATGCAGTAAGTCCTGAGCAGGACCTGGGAAATTCCATTTCTGGCTGCACTCCAGGCGAAGTGTTGCTGCTTGACCTTTTGAATGGCAAGTTCCTGTAGATCTGGTGCGTTGTCCAACATCATACCCCTAGCCGCCTGTTGCTAATTACATTCAAATTTAAAGGATTTAAAATAAAATAGGAATAAGAATTCACTTCCATATATACACCTAGTATGTACCCACAAAAATTAAAATTAGAAATTAAAGAATAGAATGACTTCCTTGGTCTCACTAGCTGCATTTCAGTGCTCAGTAGTCACAAATGGCTAGAGGCTAACACTTTGGCAGCCCAGGATAGAACATGTCCATTATTACAGAAAATTATATGAGACTTTGCTAATGTAGAGCTCTGGCTATCACCCAGAAACATTCAATGACAAGGGAGTAAAAGTAATTTTAATATTTGGAATTGCTCCTTTTTGCTTATAAGGTTCTGATCCATGCAAATTTCTGTGCAACTGGTATAACACTCTTCACAATCAGGGCACAAATATACTTCCTTCATTATGTGCAGCTCCGTGGATATTCTTTAAAGCCCAGAAATAAAAGAAACCTTAAATTAAATAATTCCTAAAATTGCCTTATTTCTGAACACATTTGTACATGTATGCCCATGTTCTATACGCATGATAGTTATAAAAGTCTACAAATATTTATGTACACATACTCACATGTTTGCATCCTTTCTCACAATTATTTTTACAGTCTTTCGATGAGCAAAGGTAAAAAAGTGTAGGGCTTTCCAACAGAGGAACTATGACAGTTGAGTAGTCCGGTGACAATTTGGCCAATCACATTAGACAGTAAGAAATGCACGTTACCACCAGAGTACGCTGTCATTTTAGATGCACAAGGTTGATCCCTTTCAGAATCCTGGAGTAATGCTCACCAATATAAAAAAGGCACCACAGGATTTTATTGGCTCAACACAATCGTAGTTTATTTTTGCTACTTTACTAGCCCTTTGCAGGTGTTCTTGCTTGGGTAGATTTTCTCCAAGTGGTGAGGAGACACTCAGGTTTATTGCCAAATTGGTACTCTGCCATCTCCAACACCTGCCTTGCAAGGTATCCCTGTTTTTGTTTGCTGATTTTTTTGGCCACTGTTTCAGTTTTACCACCTCCAAGGAAAAAGCTCATGGAAGCTCACTCGTGGGAGATTTCCATGGGACACATGCTTATACTCACATTTCCTTGGCTAGAACTCAACCAGACACTGAATTCCAGGAGCAGATGGAAAATGTGGTCAAGCTCTAAAGAGGGAAAAACTGGTTTGGTATCAGTGAGCAGTCTCTAATTATGGCTAAATCTATCTGCTAATGTACATGTCAAACAATGAGAACATTCACCCACTGCTGCTGGGACCATAAATCAGTACAACCATGTTGGAGATCCCTTTGGCACCAACCTTTAAATCAGAACACGACCCACCAATTCCCCTCGCTGGTATGTACTTTAGAGGAACTCTTGCATACTCTTGTACATAGATAAGCATGCCCTTAGCAGCAATGTTCGTAACAGTAAAACCCTGCAACAACTCAGATGTTCGCTGTCAGGGGGATGGATCTATAACGTGTGAAATACTTACATAATGAAAGACTGTACAAAGGCAAAATGAATTAACTAAATCTGTGTGCAGAGTCATGGCTGAATCTCAGAAATTCCAAATTGTTGGAAGGGAAAAAAAATACAGACTATGCAGTGTGCTCTCAATGAATATGATTCAAATGCTAGCCTAAGTAAACCATAATATATTGATTAGGAAAACAGAGCTCTTAGGCAAAATTGTTACGTTTTTATTACACAAAAAATTCAGGAAAATATTAAACTTTGACGGTGGGATTTTCAAGGCAGTATAGAAGCAAGCCTTGAAAACAACAATGAATGAGAAATATTCTCCATTTTTTATGTGGGTTGTTGGATCCATGCTTATTTTATTGGCTTGCTTCTTAACATGCTTTGCATATTCATCCTTTCCCACCAATGCATGTTTTCCTTTAAAGATACCCAACACTTCACACACAAAGCAAATTAGTTTTAGGTGCAGTGAATCCTTCCTGCACAGTTTCCTATCTCCAACAATTCTTTAGCCCTGAACAGATCTCGCTGATGTAAGAGTGGATTCTCTACCACTGCTCTATGCTGTCACCACCGTTTGCTGGTTTTACGCCTCAGAGGGTGGAGACCTCATTCAAACTAGGCCAGTAAGATGGACCCTGGAAGGAAGAGGCTATCGGAATTTTTTTCAGACGAATTGCTTTCAATCCCAATTTGATCCCTCTCCTCTCACTGCTATTTTATTAAAAGTCCTGTCTCGTTGGTACTCTCTTAAGACTAAGAAAACATGGATGAAGCCAGAGGACATCATGCCAGGTGAAATAAGCCAGGCACAGAAACACAGCCTATGATCTCACTTCTATGTGGAATCTAAACAAATTGAACTAACGGAAACAGACAGTAGAACAGTGGTTCCCAGGGGCCTCGGCGTTGGAGATTGGGAAGATGTTGATCAAAGGGTACAAAGTTTTAGTTAGAAAGGAGGAATAAGTCTTAGGGATGTATTCTACAGTATGGAGGCCAGTTAATAATAACATAATATATATTTCATAGTGGCTAAGAGAGGGGATTTTAAATGTTCTCACCACATATACAGAAATAATAAGTAGTTGATGTGATGAATACAGCAATTAGCTCAATTTAATCATTCCACAAGGCTGGGCAGGGTGGCTCACGCCTATAATCCCAGCACTTTGGGAGGCCGAGGCGGGCAGATCACTTGAGGTCAGGAGTTCAAGAGCAGCCTGGCCAACATAGTGAAACCCCGTCTCTACTAAAAATACAAAAATTAGCCAGACATCGTGGTGCACACCTGTAATCCCAGCTAATTGGGAGGCTGGGACAGGAGAATAGCTTGAACCCGTGAGGCAGAGATTGCAGTGAGCCAAGATCCCACCACTGCACTCTAGCCTGGGCAACAGAGCAGGACTCTGTCTCAAAAAAAGCAACAGAAACCAAAGTGGCTAAGAGAGTGGATTTTAAATGTTCTCACCACACACACAAAACAAATAAGTAGGTGAAGCGATGAATATGGCAATTTGCTCAATTTAATCCTTCCACAAGGTATGCATATATCAAAATATCACACTGTACTCCATACATACATACATATATTGATTATTTGTAAATTAAAAATTAAATTTATCTGGGTGCATTAAGTTTTATGGTTCACTTTTGCTCACTTTTGAATCATAGTTATTGCTAACATAGCACATACTCTCCTATGTATATTTTTTCTGCCAATTTTGAATTTCTAAGGTTCATCCATGATGCTGCCTGTAGATTTAGTTATTAGGCCTGGAGACTCAGGAGGTATGAGTTCCAATCTGAAGGTCTGAGACCCAGGAGAGCTGAGGGTGTGACTTTCAGTCTGAGTCTAAAGACCTAAGACCCAAGAGAGCCAAGGATGTGAGTTCCATTCTGAGTCTGAAGTCCTGAGACCCAGGAGAGCCGAGGGTGTGAGTTCCAGTCTAAGTTTGAAGACCTGAGACCCAGGAGAGCCGATGGTGTGAGTTCTAGTGTGATAGCCTGAGATCCAGGAAAGCTGATGGTGTGAATTCCAGTGTGATGACCTGAGACCTGGGAGAACTGAGGGTGTGAGTTCCAGCATGATGGTCTGAGACCCAGGAGAGCTGATGGTGTGAGTTCCTGTGTGAAGGCCTGAGTCTAAGAGCCAATGATGTGAGTTCCAGTCTGAGTATGGAGGCCTGAGACCCAGGAGAGCTGAGGGTGTGAGTTCCTGTGTGAAGGCCTGAGACTGAGAAGAGCTGAGGACGTGAGTTCCAGTCTGAGTTTGGAGGCCTGAGACCCAGGAGAGCTGATGGTGAGAGTTCCAATCTGAGTTTGAAGGTCTGAAACCCAGGGGAGCTGAGAGTGTGAGTTCTAGTCTGAGTCTGAAGGCCTGAGACCCAGGAGAGCTGATGGTGAGAGTTCCAGTCTGACTCTGAAGGTCTGAGACCCAGGAGAGCCAATGGTGAGAGTTGCAGTCTGAGTCCAGTGTGGAGTCAGGAGTAAAACTATTGTCCCAGCTCAAAGACAGGCAGAGAGAGCAAATTCTTTGTTACTCCATTTTTGCTTTGTTCTATGTCCACCCTCATAACAGAGGACAATTCTTTTTCATATAATGACTTCTTTTCCTCTGGATAGATACCCGGGAGTGGGATTGCTGGATCGAATTGTAGTTCTACTTTTAGTTCTTTAAGGAATCTCCACACTGTTTTCCACAGTGGCCAACAACCTTTTCTGTTTTCTTGTCTTTCCTCCTTGTTCCCTAATGACACCACCATTGAATCAATTGCTCTGTTACCCACAAAACAGAAGACAATCCACTCTACTAAGTCTACTGATTCATTCGTTAATCTCAACCAGAATAATATTCATAAACATATCTAGAGTAACATTTGACCAAATATATGGGAACCCCATGGCTCAGCCAGGTTGACACATATAATTAACCATGACAATGCCTATGTACTTACTTGTGTATATGTGTATGTATGTATGTATGCATGAATCTTACTATGAAATAAGCACTGAACTAGCACAGAATAAAAAATATTATACCTTTGGCTGGAAAAGATTCACTGTGGTAATATTCTGTGGTCATCTGAAAGCAGCGTTTGCTGTTTCCAAATACAAATGAAAGAATGAAGGATCAGAAAAAAATAGATAATGTAGCCATTTAGCCACCAATATGGAATGGATAACTGTGATTCCGTGTAAAAAAATCCATGCTTAAATATTGATAAAAGACAAATGCAGCTGCTGTCTAAGGTGTTTCTGTGTTTTCTGGGCCCCTCATTGCCCAGGAAAGGATGCCACTCTGGTCATCCTGCTCTGCCCATGGCATTTGGAGTGCCTTCCTCCTGGTAGCCTTGCTGCTAGAAGGGGTAACTGAGACTGCTTCCTCCTTCACATCCCTCTCTTGAAAACTTGTGTTCCCTGTTTATTTATTTGTCACAATATTTGGGCGTGTTTACGTATTGCTTAAAGATTCTTTGCACCTTCTGCAGGGTGGATTCAAACTCGGCTTCCTTGGCAAAGGTGACAGCCCTTGGCAAAATGCAGTTATTTGTTTTAAATAAGTTTTTCTTCTCCACCACCAATGAAACTGTCAGTCTCATCACTCAGATCCCACCCACCCAACGTGGGAGAGGATGCATTCTCGCTCTGTTTCATGAAGCCGCAATTGTTACTGTCACTTCACCCAGGCATTCCTTTCACATTGGAAAGGCAGTGGTTTGTAAAATTGTCTCTGAATTCATAGAAACTACCGAATAACCTTTAACTTGGCAGAAGATCAAAGACATAACAATCAGTTAACCCAAGAGGCACAAGTGCCAAAGAATCTTTATGCTGTATATAAACATGCCCAAATATTGCAATAAATATTATGCAAAACGTATGCCTTTGGGCTGGTATGTTTTTGAGAAGCAAGCTTTGCTACAACTCTAATATTTCAAACCACAGTAGAATTTCTGTTTGACAGGGTCACCCAGGCATCTTATCGGTCAAAACTTGATGAGGTAAACCAACAGGGCATGTCTCATCATCTGCGAAATCCAAATACGTGTATTTCCCACTAATGAATCCCTAATTGGGTCTAATAAAACGTTATTCTGGTCAACAATCCCATGGTAAGACATACTGTGAAGTGACTCAACACAGCTTGCTCATGTTTTCTGTCGAGAAACCAACAATTAATTTCAGCTATGGAACTTTGCATTTAAAGCTGGGCAGAGAAAATTTATAATAGGAGTAGACTTTTTTTTTTTTTTGGAGACAGAATCTTGCTCTATCGCCTAGGCTGGAGTACAGTGGCACAATCTCAGCTCACTGCAAACTCCGCCTCCCAGGTTCACACCATTCTCCTGCCTCAGCCTCCGGAGTAGCTGGGACTACAGGTTCCCACCACCACGACCGGCTAATTTTTTTGTATTTTTAGTAGACACGGGGTTTCACTGTGTTAGCCAGGATGGTCTTGATCTCCTGACCTCGTGATCTGCCCGCCTCGGCCTCCCAAAGTGCTGGGATTACAGGCGTGAGCCACCGCGCCCGGCCAGGAGTAGACTTTTAAACTCAAATTGACAAGCACCATTTGGTCTGTTTCTTGAATACTAGATTGATAGTTAATGAGCTGGAGTCTTCCCTCACCCTGACTTTCGGGTAGGTCATTCAGTTGTAAAGAAGAACTGCCTCCATGTTTACAATAGCCATAGCTCATAAATGCATGAGTAATAGTAAGTATTAATACATTAGTATTAGTAGGTAGTGTCTGTCATAATAGACAAATCTCTCGTTTAGGTTGATTATGGTATGCCTGTGCTAAACTCGTATTTGCCATGTGAAGTATTGATGACTATTGGTGCTGACAAGATAGAGATAGTAAAGAGTAGAGAGTGGTCCCAGAAAGCTACATGCACCAGCTAACAACAAGCTCCTTTCTGTCGGATTATTTCTGTACACTCTGCTTCACCTTCCACTCTCTATTGCAGCAGTCCCCAACCTTTTTGGCACCAAGGACAGTTTTCAGGTAAGACAATTTTTACATGGATCTGGGGCAGGATGATGGCATCAGGATGATTCAAGCACATTACATTGATTGTGCACTTTATTTCTATTACTGTTACAGTGGAATAGATAATGAAATAATTCTACAACTCACCATCATGTAGAATCAGTGGAAGCCCTGAGCTTATTTTCCTGCAACTAGACGGCCCTATCTGGGGGTGATGGGAGACAGTGACAGATCATCAGGCATTAGATTCTCATGAGGAGTGGGCAACCTGGATCTCTCGCATGTGCAGTTCACAATAGGGTTCACGCTCCTATGAGAATCTAATGCCACTACTGATCTGACAGGAAGCAGAACTCATGTGGTTATGTGAGCGATGGAGAATGGCTGTCAATACAGATGAAGCTTTGCTTGTTCGCCCACCCGCTGATCACTTCCTGTCATGTGATCTGCTTCGTAACAGGCCATGGACTGGTACTGGTCCATGGCCTGGGGGTTGGGGACCCTTGCTCTATTGGATGGAAATAAATATTACCAAAGTGACCATAGAGGAAGAGATCGAATGCCAGCTCTACACGCAAAGAACACCAAGGGATTAATGAAATTCACCAAAAGCAAACACAGCAGCTGATTTTTTCAGAGCCTCCAGAAAGAACCAACCGTGCTTGACACCTTGATTTCAGACTTCTGCTCTTCAGAGCCATAAGGCAATAAACTTATGTTGTTTTAAACCACTCATCATACAGAATTTTGTGATGGCAGCCCTAGCAAAACAAACAAACAAACAAAAATGCACCCAACTTTTTGGTAAATTGTGTTGTGGAGAGAGTGGAAGTTTTGGGAATTTTCACAACCCATCAGACACAGGGGGAGATTGTCCTAAACATTGTGAAGTGCACCCCAACATTGCAGGTGCCTGGAAATACTTAGCAGCAGCACCAGTTGGGGATTGCTTGCTCTTACTGACTCCTTAACATTCTTTCCAGCCTTATAATTCAGTTATGATGATGTTTTATGATTTATTATTATTATAAGTCTTGAGTTAATAAGCAAAAGGGCCAATCAAAATATCTCCATCCAAAGCCTTGCAAAATTACAGTATCACACAAGCTCAAAAACATGTAAACATTAGCTCTGAGCTCCGAAAATTTGCTGCCAAACACAAAAGATAAATTATTCCTGAATGTGGGCCCATATGTAATCATCAGCCAATTAGACTTTATCTTGCATTTCTTCCATGGCCAAAAGGTCTCTTAGTAGCAATTAAGGTTCAGTTCCTCCAGTGAATGTTGCAGGGAGGGAACTTCAAGAACCTTTTCCAGGATGAGAGCAGGGGATAAGATTTCATGCTTTCATGGAGGCACTTTCATGGATGCCAACGTCAAGATGGATTCGTGCACTACAGGATGAGATGTGGTCTTCATTGCTCTCACCTCCCTAGTCCTATCTGTTTCGTGTGTGCATGTTCTCAGCCGCTCTTTCTGATTTCATGCCAGTCAGCCTTTGTTCCCATTGACTGCATCATCACGATTGCAGTGGGTACTCCTCTGACTCAAATGGCCCTGAAGGCAGTAGACCTTTCTTCCTCCTCCTCCTTCTCCTCTGCCGCTTCCTTTTCCTTTTTCTTCTCCTCTCTTCATCTTCCTTCTCCTCCTCCTCTCTTCCTCCTCCCTCTGCTCTTCTTTCTCCTCCTGCTCTTCTCTTCCTCTCTCCCTCTGCCTCCTCTCTTCCTCCTTCTCCTCCGCATCTTTCTCCTCCTCCTCCTCTTCCTCCTTCTTTTTCCCCTCCTCCTCCTTCTTCTCCTACAGTGATACCCTGCAGTTTTCCTTCTAATCAGTCTGCCTACTTTATCCTTCGTAAAGCTATCTTGTCTGTTAAATGTTGCAACTGAATTTTAAATATGCTCCAAAGAAGACTTACAACAATAATGCAAACCCTCATGGGTCCACCATTCAGCTTAAGTGATAGAAGCTTTCTAGTCTCCGAGAGAATGCTGCCATTTTCATGTCCTCCCTGGAGCAATCCCAAGTTTCCCTGTATTTCTATCTCGTCTCTCTCTACCTGAAGCCATCCACACCCACAATTTCAATGACCACTTATGCATAAATGATTCATATATGTACACATAGAAATATATTCACATTTTTAAAATAAAAAATGATATTTTCCAAAACAGAAGAAAAGAGTTAGCAGAATGGCATGCCAGTGAGCTCTACGATAGGATGAAGACAGAGCCTGTGAAAGGACCTCAGTGCTGTCTGTAAAATCCAGGGTTCTGGAGAGGATGCAGCAAAGACCCGCTTCAGTTCTAAACGTCTGCAATGAAGAAGCAGAAGCCCAACTCATGCACGTCCAGGTTGGATGCGAACAGCGAGCGGTTCTTGGTCATTTTGAGTCAGAGACCTCAGTGAACCTCTGCAAATCCGTCCACTTGTGACCAGATCAAGCTCTGCCACCCACCACCTCAAAGTTAGAGTCCATTCGCGGCTCAAGAGTGTATTCACCCTCAAGTCTATTCACCCGTGACCTTGCAGAAGTGAAACCTGGTGGGGATTCCCTCTGCATCCGCCACCGGGGGAGGAGGAGAGGGTTGCAATGACCTGGGAAGGCTTTTGCAGAGCTCAGGAGCAGGACCAAGACAGGGAGCTGAGAACCCAGAGTGGCCCCTGACTACACTGCTGGCATTCTTCCCCCGAGTCTCAGGAGCCTGGGAATTAATCGCATTCCATTTCATTCACCTAGGATCCTCTGCTTCCCACTCAGAGGGAGGTCATAATAGGCAAAATTAAAGATGGCATATGATGACAATTTGAAAATAAAATATAACTTATACAAGACAAGTAAAACTGCTTGGGGAAACATTTGGCCATTTTCATGCAAAAATTTACCATTTTTTTTTTTCTTCCAGGCAAACCTTAGCAAATGCTCCCTGAAAGTTTTAGGCTGTATCTGTATCAAAGAAGTGTAATCACTATATGGTTTCAATCAATCCCAAATTTACTTGGTTATTGTGGCATCTACTAGATTGCACTGTTCAACATGGAAAGTGAAATTTCCACTCGAAAAACCACCTTCATTTGTACTTCTGTGGATTTAAGGGGAAGGAGAAAGAGAGCTGAAATAACAGTATCTGTAATCATGCAGTGCTTTAAAAGGAAATAAACTTTTCATAGAATCTTGCATTAGTTTTGCAGTCATGAAAGTTCTTTTAACTTTTGTGAGAAACTAACTATAAAGATGAGGATTGCAAACATATTCCCACAGCTCTCTATGTGGAATCACTGCAGGGAATAGATCAAGGAAGCTCAAATCCAGGGAAGGCATAAATAATAGGGAAATTTTCTTTCCTGAAACTCTCATTTTTCATATTGAAAACTTCTCTTAAAAGTTTCTGAAAAATATTTGGTGCAGAAAAACCCATATTGAGTATTCAAAAAATAATCTCCAAATCTCAGCAGATTAGTACAAAAAAAATTTATGTCCTGCTCCCAGGAAGTCCAGTGGCATATTCTTCATTGGGTGGCTCTCTTGGGAATACTTTCCGGCCATCAACAGAGAGTTTCCCAGCAACTTCATGAGACACCTGCCCCAGAAACATCCAGCTAAGCCTCTCCAAGAATCCTGATCTTTGGAAACTGCATGATATAATAAAATCTGTTCTTTGAAGCTGCTAAATTTTGGGGTGATGTGTTACAGAACAAGGGATAATCAATACAACTTTCAAGCAATAAATCAGGAAAGTAACTCATTCCATTTGGGGACACCACCATTTAAGCCTCTCATCATTGGCAGGGAAGGGACAAAGTCAGTGGTATATCTACTATATCTGACACCGGGGGTGAATTATATTATAATACCCCTTTCTTTATAAAACAAAAGGATTTTCAACAACTGTTATAGAATTAGAGGAATAATAATAATGACAGTTCAGAAACATAGTAAAGATTGTCATTTATGGGACTGGTAGGTATGGTCATGTCAGTAAAATATAATACAAATAAAATAACACAGGTAACAAAAGCAAAAATAGACACATAGGATTGCATCAAACTAAAATACTTCTGCACAGCCACTGAAACAGTTAACAGAGTGAATAGACAACCTGTGGATTGAAAGATAATATTTGGCTGGGCACGGTGGCTCACGCCTGTAATCCCAGAACTTTGGGAGGCTGAGGCAGGAGGATCACATGAGCCCAGGAGTTCAAAATCAGTCTGGGTGACATAGGGAGACTCTTGTCTCTACAAAAAATAAGAAAAACTTTAGGCAGGCATGGTGGAGCATGCCTGTAGTCCCAGTTATGGGAGGCTGAGGTGGAAGCATTGCTTCAGCCCAGGAGGTAGAGGCTGCAGGGAGCCGTGATCACAGCACTGCACCTTAGCCTTGGTGCCTGAGGAAGACCCTGTCTCAAAGAAAAAAGAAAAAGAAAGAAAAGAAGAAGAAAGAAAAAGAGAGAGAGAGAGAGAAGGAAAGAAGAAATAAAATATTTGCAAACCACACATCTGATAAGAAGTGAATATCAAAAATACATAAGAAACTCAAAAACTCAACAGCAGGAAAACAAATAACCCAATTTAAAAATGAGCCAGGGACCTGAATAGGTATCTCTCAAAAACAGACACACAAATGGCCAACAGATACATGAAAAAATGCTCAACATCACTAATGATCAGAAACGCAAATGAAAACCACAGTGAGACACCACCTTATACGTGTCAGAATGGCTACTCTCAAGAAGATAAAATATAAGTATTGGTGGGCATGCAGAAAAGAGGGGACGCTTGTATACTGTTGGTGGGAATATAAACTAGTACAGTTATTATGGAAAACAGTATGGAGTTCTCTCAAAAAATTAAAAATACAACTACCCTTTGGCCCATCAATCCCACTGATAATATATAGCCAAAGGAATTGAAATTAGTATGGTTAAGAGATAGCTGCACTCCCGTGTTTATTGCAGTGTTATTCATAATAGCCAAGATATGGAATCAACCCAAATGCCCATCAACAGATGAGTGCATAAAGAGAATGTGGTGCATATACACAATGAATGACTATGCAGCCATAAAAAAGAATAAAATTCTGCCAGGTGCGGTGGCTCATGCCTGTAATCCCAGCACTTTGGGAGGCTGAGGCGGGCAGATCACCTGAGGTCAGAAGTTCAAGACCAGCCTGGCCAACATGGTGAAACTCTGTCTATACAAAAATACAAAAATTAGTCAGGTACAATGGCGGGTGCCTGTAATCACAGCTACACTGTAGGCTGAGGCGAGAGTATTGCTTTAACGCGGGAGGCAGAGGTTGCAGTGAGCTGAGATCACACCAATGCACTCCAGCCTGGGTGACAGAGTGAGACTCTGTCTCAAAAAAAAAAAAAAAAAAAAAAAAAGAATAAAATTCTTTCCTCTGCAGTCTGCAGCCACATGGGTGGAACTGGAGGACATCACATTAAGTAAAATAAACGAGGTACAGAAAAACAATCATCACACGATCTCAGTTCTACGTGGGAGCTAAAGAAGCAGCAGTCCTAGAAGTAGAGAGTAGAACGGTGGTTCCCATGGGCTGGGGAGTGGGGTAGGGAATTAGGGAAGATGTTGGTCAGGGGATGCAAAAATTTCCGTGACACAGGAGGAATAAGTTCAGGAGATCTACTGTACAGTCTGGTGACTACAGTTAATAGCATGGTATACTTGAAAATTGATAAGAGAATAACAAATTTTAAAATATTCTCACTACATATACAAAAATATGTCAGGTGATAAATAAGTAGCTTGATTGAATCATCCGGCAATGTGAGCAAATATCAAAACATCATATTGTGCCTCATAAATCTCTACAATAAAATTAATATTATTGTATAAATGGAAAAGTAATGGATTAATACATTCTAATTATGTCAATTTTTTGAGAAAAGGGAAAAGCCACCTGCAGAAATGCTTGCAAATAAGTGAACTCTACGTGGTTGAAAGATTGATTTGGGTCAGGCGTGGTGGCTCACACCTGTAATCCCAGCACTTTGCATTTGTATTTGGACGCCAAGGCAGGCAGATCACTTGAGGTCAGGAGTTCAAGACCAGCCTGGCCAACATGGCATCTCTACTGAAAATGCAAAAATTAGCCAGGTGTGGTGGTGCACACCTGTAGTCTCAGCTACTCCGGAGGCTGAGGTAGAAGAATTACTTGAACCTGGGAGGCAGAGGTTGCAGTGAGCTGAAATCACGCCACTGCACTCCAGCCTGGGTGACATAGCAATTCCCTGTCTCCAAAAGAAAAAAAAAATTGGCCCCTAAGTGCTGTTATTTTTTCATTACGTTTCTCAATGTTGCTTTCCAGTCCACACTTTAAACCCAAGAGTATTTAGAAGCATGGGAAATGGAAACCTAAACTGAAGATTCTGCGCTCGTGCAAATCTATTCTCAGAAAGAGCACGGGGCTTTGAGCCTGTCTGTGTTGCCGGTTGACTGTGACGGTTCCCTGATCTTCCTGTGGAATGCAGGGCTCATCGAAAGACAACAAATATATTGAAGCTCTGATACACAATATTATTATTAAAACGCAAAAACAACTGTATCAGTTTGCAATAATATCAGCTTTGTACTTTGTAAATAAAATTGTGAAGAATGGCCGATGTGTGGTGATAACTACAAACAAGCCCACTTGGGTTTGTTTAAATATTATGTTAAAATTCCCTATAGATGTGGATAGGCTTCTTACCTATTTGTGGAACAGAGGGCTGCACCTTTAGGATAAACCCTTAGGATGCCACTGCTTGGGAGAGATTTGGTTATTTTTCTGTTTTCTTTTCTTTCTTTGGGGGGGGCAAATTCAGGAGAGATACATATACACACATATACACACATGCACACACATATATGTGTATATATCTCATTATATACACTTATAATATATATATTTAATTTTAATTAAAAAATAAGGCCAGGCATGGTGGCTCATGCCAGTAATCCCAGCACTTTGGGAGGCCGAGGCGGGTGGATCACCTGAGGTCAGGAGTTCAAGACGAGCCTGGCCAACATGGTGAAACCCCATCTCTACTAAAAATACAAAAATTAGCTGGGCGTGGTGGCAGGTGCCTGTAATCCCAGCTACTCAGTAGGCTGAGGCAGGAGAATCACTTGAACCCAGGAGGCGGAGGTTGCAGTGAGCTGAGATCGTGCTACTGCACTCCAGCATGGGTGACAGAGCGAGACCCTGTCTAAAAAACAAACAAACATAAAATTGACAAATAACAACAGCACATATTCATGGGGAACGCAGTGATGTTTCAATACGTATAATGTACAGTGACTAAATTAGGGTAATTAGCATATCAAAAGTGATTTATTTTTAATGAGGCAGGTCTTGTAGCCAAACTCCATTGGCCTTAACTAGGTCCTGACCACTTGGTCCTGACTGCAGGTTTGGGTCCAGGAGTGGTGAGTCTGAATTGTGTGTGGTTTTCCTGTATGCCCAGGACAAGAATGCATTATTTCTGTGTGAATTCTCCAAATTCTTATTCATCAGAACTCTCATATCTCTGCAAGATTTCATGTTTTGATCAAGAAGATATATTTTCAAATTCTGCACACAATCCTCTAGGCTTTTACTAAAAATCAGAGTTTCTGGCCAGGCTCAGTGGCTCATGCCTATAATCCCAACATTTTGGGAGGCCAACATGGGAGAATGGCTTGAGCCCAGGAATTCCAGACCAGCGTGGGCAACATAGCAAGACCCCATATCTAAAAAAAGAAAAATTAGCTGGCCATGGTGACATGCACCTGTAGTCCCACCTACTTGTGAGGCTGAGGTGGGAGGATCACTTGAGCCCAGGAGGTCAAGGCTACAGTGAGCCATGATTGCGCCACTGCATTCCAGCCTGAGTGACACAGTGAGACTCTCAAAAAAAAAATCTGAATTTCTAAATATTACATTACTTTGGGATTCAGAGTCAATAGCGCTCCAAAATGTTAAATGCCTGCTACTTCTCAGGGGCATTTTATTATTAGGATAATCAGAATACATTTCCTATTTTTAGGAACTCATGTGCCTTGTGTATATTCCAAAATTCAGATTCAAATTCCCAATCAATTTCATAATTTAGATGACATTAGATTATGAGGAAATCTTTCAGGCTAGTCGAACATAATGATATAATTGTTTTGGGACCAGGCATGGTGGCTTACCCCTGTAATCTCAGTATTTTGGAAAGCTAAAGCAGGAGGATTGCTTGAGTCTAGGAGTTTGAGACCAGCCTGGGCAACAAAGTGAAATCCCTCTATCTCTACCAAAAAAAAAAATTAAAAAAAAATTGTTTTGGGAAAATTTTACATATTGAAAAGCAAATAATAACTACCATTTTAATTAATGAGGATTTTCCTATAAGTTTTCTATTTTTTCCCACCTTTATATCATTTAGAAATGTCCTTCATAGAAGAAGTTCAGATCAATGATTGCTTTGCAGAAATTGAAGTTACAGTTGGAAAAGCCTTAACTCCAATTGCAAGGTTAAGTCTAGGTCTTGTTCTCAGTAGTGCTGCCATTGTGTTTTTGCCAGCAGACATGCTGGTAGAGGAGAGTGAAGGCTGTTACATTCAGGCCAAACACAAAAAGCAAACAGTGAATTCCTTATTCCTTATTTCTCCATAAAAACAGCTTTCCCCCATACTGTTTCAATCAGGCATTTACACAGTAAATGATGTATCATACTAAGTTAAATATTTGGGTGAATGTGTTAGTAAATTTTCTCCTAGAAATATAGACAGCCTCTTAAAATCCATGTTGCTCTATGGATGTACACATTTGAGTGATTTACAATTGTTAGATCATCGGTTTCTCCGTGGCCTGGCATCACAGTGTCTACAACAAACATTAATAAAGTGTTACGAAGCACTTCAACCCAGCTTCTGTAAGATTTTGCACAATAGATTGTGGTTGGACTTCTTCCAGGTCCCCCCTCTCTATTTTTTTAACATACAACCATGCTTTATTTACCCATTGGACAGCCTTACAATAACAAAGCAGAAACTGAATTTGTGTGATACATTTTTAAGCAATAAACAGGTTGATTTATTTGTTTAGTGAGTTGTATGATGCTATATGCTATTTCTCGCAGGCTAAGAGGTTACACTTTCCTCTATATCCAAATAATCAAAATATTATAGATGGTGCAACAATGGAAACGCAGCATAACACAAAGAGATTTAAAGCTCTGACCCACAAGGCAAGCTTTCTATTCTCCTAATTGAAAAGTTTCCATTTACTCTAATCCATAGGCTGCACTGTATTTATTCCATTGTCACTGGTTTGAAAGACTTCTTGTGGCTCCACTGGATAATATCCCAGGTCATGCATTTATCTCCATTTTTTTTCCACATTAAATTTATTCTGCACCATTTTACTGTTGAGGGAGGAAGGAGGCATAGCTCTTATTCTCATTCACAATTCTGGCCACTCCTGTGGGGAAAGATGGAGAAGGAAGATCAAAGGGATAGTTTTGTATGATCCTCAGGTCTTTCTTATGTTTGCTACCGTAAATCCAGTTTTTACTTTAATTGTTAGATTCTGTTAGATTTACTTTGTTAGTTTTACTTAAATTGTTAAGATTTATCACTGCCAGTAAATACAAAGGGATGATGTCATTATTGCTGATACTACAAGAATATGTGATTGAACTCCTTAGCTTTTGTTAGTAGAGTTTTATTCTTTCCATTACAAGAGATTTTCCTAAACATAAACACCAGTTCAGAAATGTAGGTGCTCAGAAGAGCATGGCATAAGAGAATAGAACAGAGCAGAAGCAAAATAGCCTCCTACAATGTTATTAGAAAGCAACTCACATGAAACTAAGTGAGCAGTCCTCTTATGTCTGTAGAACACAGTTTTCTCACTGTAATCTTCCATTTTCCAGTATAGTGAAAATAATACTGCCGTATACTGAGATTATGGCATACTGTTAGTGATAAAATGAACAGAGATTTGACTATAAAAATCCTGAATGATGGGGCTTTTTTTTCCCCTTTTCACTATACCAGCAACTATATGAGTGTCTCTATTCTGGGAGAATTAATGGCCATTGGAAACCCAGTTTATTTGATGCAAACTAGAGAAAACATGGGTAATAGTCACAAAACCCATTTTGCCTTTGATGAGAAATTTATTGTCCGCATTTACTCAATGAAAAAGCTCCTTCCAGAAATCTGTCAAAGCAAGGAATAGAAAGCAAAGAGAACGTTTTGCTATATGGATCTTTGGCCAGAGATGAAAGCTAGGCTCTAGGAGCTAGCCAAGAGTCTTCCACTCTTCAGCTTCTACGAGAGTCCAGATTTCCATCCACATGAGAAATGAGGTGTGATGTCCCTGTTTTTCTTTCACTGCAATGTAGTCACTTTGCAATAGGCTCTCCCGATCAAATATGCAACTCCAGATGTTCCCGGCTCAGAGCTCAGAGCTCTTTGCCGTAAAGGGCCAGAGCAGAGCAGCCCCCTTCACTTTTACGGATTGATTGAAACTCCAGACGTCTGACAGTGAGCAGATGTTTGTGAGGCAAACAAGAACTGTAGAACGTGGCATGGTTGGAAGACATGGACTTCCAATGATGTGCTTTATTACAAAAGCAGAGGCATAAACATCAGCAGGGAGTCATGGTAACTACCTCCTCCTGACCTCACTGTGGATGGAAACGGTGTGCTGAAAGACCGTGGGAAGATGGGGCCATGGAGAAGAGAGGGAAAATGATTTTGCTTTAGATGAGAAATGGAAGAAAAAACATTATAGTGGAATGGGAGGGACACAATAGAATAAATTCATAGTTTTATTTGAGGGTGGAAAATAGAGTGACACTATTCACAATGGCAAAAACATGGAATCAACCTAGATGCCCATCAACGGTGGACTAGATACAGAAAATGTGGTACATAAACACCCTGGAATACTTTGCAGCAACATAGATGCAGCTAGAGGCCGTTATCCTGAGTAAATTAATGTAGGAACACAAAACCAAGTACTGCTTGTTTTCACTTCTAAGTAGGAGCTAAACCTTGGGTGCTCATGGACATAAAGTTGGGAATGACAGACACTGGGGGCTACTTGAGGGTGCAGGCGGGGAGGAGGGAGAGGATTGAAAAACTACCTACTGGGTACTATGCTTCCTACCTGGATGATGAAATAATCTGGACACCAAACTCCCTCGACATGCAATTTACCCATGTAACAAACCTGCACGTGGACATTCTGAGCCTAAAATAAAGGTTGGAAAGAAAAAAGAAGAGAAGCAAAATGGAGTGACAAGGTGCAGTACGACAGCCATGTAGTGGGTTTGGGAGCTGTGTTTTGAATTGGAAGGAGCATGGTGGATGCTGTGCAGTATAGCCCTAGAGAAGCTCACTAGAGTGGAAATGGCTGTGTATTGACAGGGTCCTTAAGTGACCATGGGAGTGATTGATGCTCACCTGGACTCAAGAATCTCTACTGCATGGTCTCAATTCTTGCCCCTTCCAACTGTGACAGTTTCCCTCATTTTACTCATCTTATAGAAGATAAATTAGAGCTTTGAGTTTTGAATGAAGAAGCTGAGACTAATGAAAGTTCTATAACTTTTCCAAGATCATGTACCCTCAAAGTAGAAGAGTGAGAATCGGCTTGGCCTTGGTAGATGTTTGGTTACCAAAAAGCATTGCACTTCCAAATTTTATGTAGGTCATTCCATTTTCTACTTTCCTCCTCCTCCTCCTCCTCCTTCTTCTTTTCTTCCCTCCTCATCTTCCTTCTCCTCCTCCTTCTTCTCCTCCTCCTCCTTCTTCTTCCTTCTTCCTCATCTTCATTTTTTAGAGACAGGGTCTTGCTCTGTTGCCCCGGCTGGAGTGCTGTGGCATGATCATAGCTTACTGCAGTGTCGAATTCCTGGGCTCAAGCAATATACTCCCACTTTTGCCTCCTGAGTAACTGGGGACTACAAGCACATGCCATGATGCCCAACTAATTTAAAAATTTTTTTTTTTAAGAGAGGGGGTCTAACTGTGTTGTCCAGGCTGCTCTCAAACACCTGGCCTCAAGTGGCCCTCCTGCCCCAGCCTGTGAAAGTTCTGGGATTACAGGCATGAGCCACCAGGGCTGGACAAGCACATTTTCTTTATCCATTCATCTGCACATAGACATTGCGTGGTGTCCACATCTCACCTATTATAAATAATGCTTCAGTGAACATGAGAGTGCCGATATCTCTTCAACACACTGATTTCAATTATTTTGGATCTATACCCAGAAGTGAGATGGCTGGATTATATGTGTAAGGGTGTTAAACAGAGCGTGGCTTCTAATACATCACAATCTCAGCCTCGGAACTCAATGAGGGCTCAAGGAAATAAGTATTTGTCAAGTGGAGATGTAACTGCATGATGGGTTCTTTCTGCCCCCCTGCACAGACAAAACCAATTTGCTGAGACCATGACATTGAAATAAAGCAAGAGCTTAATAGACACAAGGTCAACCATGCCACATGGGAGACAAGGTTATTACAGAAAAATTGGAGGCTAGCGTTTTTTCAAGGTAGTTTGGGAGAGGAGTCTGTGTGGCTAGGCAATGGGTGCCTGCTGCTGTTTGGTTGGGTCAGAGATGAAATCACAGAGAGCTGAAACTGTCCTCCAGGGCTGAGTTGCTCCTGGGTGGGGCCATAGGAGTGTGAAGCCCTCAGTCTGTGGGTCCAGGTGTTGTCATGGGTGTCAGAAATGCAAAAACACTCGAAAAGACGTCTCAATTGTTCTGCAATGGTGATGTTATCTGCAGGAGTAATTGGGGAAGTTGCAAAGCTTGTGACCTCTGGAATAATGGCTGCCAATCATTTATGTCTGCACTTTAGCAGAATTCAGACTCCTCTGGCCTAGCCTGGTGATCTCTCATTTGCTTTACAAAGGCGGTTGAGTTTTGCGGAAGTCCTATTATCACTTAAACTATAAGCAAAATGTCTTGCAGGTTGGAGGCTAAAGGCAAGAGGAGGGTTAGCTAGGTGGGATCTCCCCCACTGCCGTAATTTTTTTCACTGATATAATTTTTGCAAAGGCAGTTTCAGAAAGCTGAGGTATCATTTCTTTAAAGCTTCCATTTCTATTCTATGATTTCATCATCTCTTCCTATGAATTTTTACTTGACCTTTCTTTTCCTTTTTCTTTCTTTTTTTTTCCCTTTTGAGACAAGGTCTCCCTCTGTCACCCAGGTTGGGGTGCAGTGGCATGATCAGGGCTTACTGCATCCTCAGCCTTTTGGGCTGAAGTGATCCTCCCATCTCAGTCCCACCCCCTGCGTAGCTGGGACTATGGGTATGCACCACCATACCTGGCTATTTTTTTTTTTTTTTAATTATTGTAGAGATGGCAGTCTCACTATGTTGCCCAGGCTGGTCTTGAACTCCTAAACTCAAATGATCCTCCTGCCTCAGCCTCCCAAAGTGCTGGGATTACAGGCATAAGCCACCACGTCTGGCTGGTCTTTCTTCAAGCCCCTTTTTGCTTCTATAGTATTTATCAATAGATTTACACCCAGAAGTTCACTCTTCTCTATTTTACTAACAATCATGCCATGGAATGCTTCTTGATACCCTGTTTTCCTAATTTGCTTTTAGTACTTATTGCTCGTAAAAGCATTCCTGACTTTAATCACCTTTTTTCCATCTTCCCTAAATGGGCTTACTTCACAATGCTTTCTTCCAAAATGACTTCAATATCACCTCTAACAGGATTATTTGTAAACCTAAATCTTTGGCCCTACCAATTTTTCTACATACAAACCCACATTTGAACACATTATTTGCTGCCATTGTTACATAATAGCCAATCTTGCTCTTTGATTGAGATTGATCTTGTTGATAAATAATGCAAGGTGATACGTTATGGGATTTGGGGGAATAGAAGTATAGAGGAAACAATAAAACATTTCCGAAGACAAAGTACATTACCAGCTAATTTCAGTAATTTATATATTAGTACATCTCTCTCCAATAAATATTACATTATTTTTTTAAAAACTCATGAGAGGGAATGCCTTATACTCTTTTGCAGCACTGTTGAATCTATCATGATTTCAAAATTCAAAGTTGAAAAGTGTTCACAGAGGAAGCAGATTAAAGACAGGGAAAACAAATCCATTTACAGTTCCTCTTACGCTCGGAAATTAAGTAATAGAATCATACACGTGTCACTAGAGTTGGAGAAAGCTTTGGAGATGATCTGGTCCAGATGAGGAAATTGAGACCAAGAGGGTTTTATTATTTTTTTTTTAAGTTCAAATACCACAGAATTGGTAGAAAAAAGTCAGTTTTTTGTTTTTAAGATGAGGGTCTCAGTCTGCACCCAGACTGGAGTGCAGTGATGCAGTCATAGCTCACTGCAGCCTCAACCTCCCAGGCTCAAGCGATCCTCCCACCTCAGCCTCTCGAGTAGCTGGGACTATAGGTGCACACCACCATGCCGAACTTATTTCTGTATTTTTAGTAGAGTTGGGGTTTCACCATGTTGCCTAGGCTGGTCTTGGACTCCTGGGCTTAAGCGATCCTCCCATCTCAGCCTCCCAAAGTGCTGGGATTACAGGTGGGAGCCATGGTGTCCAGCCAAAAAATTAGTTATTGACAGTCTCTTAGATTTGAGGCATAGATCTATAACTGCTTAATAACAGATAAAGGTTGGCAAAGTGTTTATCCTAGTTAGAATCCAAGAACTTGAATGATGTCTTTATTTTAGTTTTTGGTTTTAATTTTTTGGGTATTGGAGCTTAAAATTTTATGAAAAGTTGGGATGGATGATGATTAACCAGACCCCATTATATCTAATATTTTGGTGAATATATCAGACAAACAGCACGGAGAAAGTAGAGATGTCAGCACAGAAATTAGGTGGAAAACTAAAGTTTTCAAGAAACTATAGACATCCCTGCTTTTGTCATGAGTGTTCATCCTGAAACAAGTTCCCAAGTAAGTTAAGAAGCCAGCAATTCTGAGCAATAAAAAGACTATATGGAAATTAAAACTCCTATAGACAGTACATGTCCCAGAGGAAAACCACAAGGTTATCATAATTAACAAGATCTTTTATTCTGTCACTGTCATTGCTAAAACTTTAATGTGCCATTTGTAAGCCAAAAATAAAATTATAAGACTCCTCGAACACCTGAATGGATTTCGTCCTCCAGGGCACTTTGAAATTTAACCTAGGCCAGGCGCTGTGGCTCACACCTGTAATCCCAGCACTTTGGGAGGCTGAGGTGGATGGATCACTTGAGGTCAGGAGTTCAAGACCAGCCTGGCCAACATGGTGAAACCCCATCTCTACTAAAATTACAAAAATTAGCCGGGTGCGGTTGTGCATGTCCGTAGTCCCAGCTACTCGGAAAGCTGAGGCAGGAGAATCACTTAAACCTGGAAGGCAGAGGTTGCAATGAGCCAAGATCATGCCACTGCACTCCAGCCTGGGCAACAGAGTGAGACAACGTCTCAAAATAGACAAAGTAAAATAAAATGAAATGAAATAAAATAAAATAAAATTTAACCTGAAAGACTGGTTCAAGCCACGATGGGAAGTGGGGGTTGGACATGTCTCAGTATAGCCCTCCAGCATCAACACCAAAACAGGCCTTACTTCTGATAAGAAACATTTACAGTCTATTCTCTCTGAAGCCTGCTACCTGGGGGGTTCATCCGCATGATAAACTTCAGTCTCACATCCCCTATCTTAATCTAGATTTTTCCTTTCTATTGATCCCAGGTCTTTAGATAAACTTAACCAACTGCCGATCAGAAAAATTTTAAATGTACCTATAACCTGGAAGTCCCCTGACTCCTAGCCCGCTTCAAGTTGTCTCGCCTTTCTGGGTTCAACCTTAAATGCATTTGACCAGAGTCTCATTTCTCCCTAAAATGTATAAAACCAAGCTGTGCCCCGATCACCTTGGGCACATGTTCTCAGGATCTCCTGAGGGCTGTGTTATGGGTCATGGTCATGCATATTTGGCTCAAAGTAAATCTCTTCAAATAATTTTGCAGTTTGACAGTTTTTGTTGACCCATTTTTGAGAAATGTAGTGTTATATAATTTTCCACTGCTTGAAAATATGCTCCAGTTGTCACTGAGTTAATGATTCTCCAGTTGCATGTTTCTCTGCTCCCAATTCCCTCAGACGCATGATTCCACGAGTAAACACACTTAACCCAGCTCTATTAAAAATCTGTGTTCACAGAGGCTACATTGGCATTGTTTTTGTAAACATCCTCCTTGAAAGGAGAACCCCTGGCCTCAGAAAGTCCACAATCCATTCTTTAAGAGGAGCATTACATGAATGAAGTGACATATATGTCACTTTCAAGGGAAGACGGAAGATTCTGCAAATATTTAAGGACCAGCAAATTGGTTTTCCAGAATAATTTCTACTCTACTGGAAGGACAGAGTCATAGCTGACTTGACCAAACCAAACCATAAACGTGTGCATAAAAAGAATCATTTTCTAAAACAAATGCACTGAATATGCTAAATCATCTAACATTGAAGAGAACACTTGCAAAGCCTGTACATTATTCCAGAGTTAACATCCATGACAGGGATTGAGTAACATGGTCCCTATCAAGTTAATTACTAAAGGACGCCCAACAGCAGACAGGGAGGGCCACCAATTTCTCCTCATCTGCACCATCTGCCCAAATGATTCAACATTTTGATGATGATGACACATTCACCTTTAATGCATGGAATACTTTAGACCAAAACACTTGTGCCTTGATGTCTTGAATCCCCATGCAAGATCATACTCATCCTAAATTGTATTCCGTAGGCAATTTCTCAGCCATCTCTCTCCTTTCTGTTGGTCAAAGGCCAATGTGAGATAATTCCTAAAAGAACTCTATAGTCTCCAGGATATAACTTCAGCATTGCTCAAATCATATCGTCTTGTGATTCCCACCTTAATCAGTTGTGTGTTCTCTACTCCATGAAGACTGAGAAGTGTCTGACCACAGGGATGTTGCATCACACATATTTGTGCTGAGAGGTAGGCTATATAGAAATATAGTCAGATGCTTTTTCATATCCTGTGAATGCTCTTTCTCTCGGGGCTTAGAATGCATGGAGGCAAAGAATTCCAGAGCTTTAAGAGATGGGTGGACACTCCCTTAGTAAAAAGCAACATTCCTCTGCTTTGACTCTCGAATTATTATTATGTTTTTGTTTGAATCCCTTTTAAGATAGTTGGCTTGAAAGCCAGCATTTATAGAGGAAAAAAATGTCTAATATCTTTGTGGATATTGAGACCAATATGCAGTGAACTGATCCATACATTTCTTTAATCTTCTAAACTTTTAAGAACATTTAAAAAATTAACCTTTTAAATTTAAGATAGTTTTAGGTTTACACATAGTCATAAGAAATAACACAGGGATTTGGGAGGCTGAAGCTGGTCTCAAGAGTTTGAGACCAGCCTGGACAACATGGTGAAGCCCCATCTCTACTAAAAATACAAAAATTAGCCAGGCGGTAGTGGTGCACTCCTGTAATCCCAGCTACTCAGGAGGCTGAGGCAGGAGAATCACTTGAGTCTGGGAGGCAGAGGTTGCGGTGAGCCGAGATTGCACCACTGCACTTCAGTCTGGGCAAGAGAATGAGACCTTGTCTCCAAAAAAAAAAAAAAAAAAAAGAAAAGAAAAGAAATAACACAGGGAGATCCCTTGTACTCTTTACTTTTCCCCCAGGGGTAATATCTTGCAAAACTGTTACCAAAAAGGGGTCTCAATCCAGGCCCCCAAGAGACGGTTCTTGGATATTGTGCAAGAAAGAATTCAAGGCGATCCATAAAGTGAAAGCAAGTTTATTAAGAAAGTGAAAGAATAAAAGAATGGGTATTCCATAGGCAGAGCAGCCCCGAGGGCTGCTGATTGGTTATTTTTATGGTTATTTCTTGATTATATGCTAAGCAAGGGGTGGATTATTCATGAGTTTTCTGGGAAAGGGGTGGGCAATTCCCAGAACTGAGGGTTTCTCCCCTTTTTAGACCATATAGGGTAACTTCCAGATGTTGCCATGGCATCAGTAAACTGTCATGGTGCTGGTGGAAGTGGCTTTTAACAGCGAATGCATTATAATTAGCGTATAATGAGCAGTGAGGACGATCAGAGGTCACTCTTGTTGCCATCTTGGTTTTGGTGGGTTCTGGCCGGCTTCTTTACCGCAACCTGTTTTAACAGCAAGGTCTTTATGACCTGTATCTTGTGCTGACCTCCTATCTCATCCTGTGACTAAGAAAGCCTAACCTCCTGGGAATGCAGCCCAGCAGGTCTCAGCCTCATGTTATCCAGCCCCTATTCAAGATAAAGCCACTCTGGTTTGAAGGCCTCTGATAAAACTACAGTAGAAGCTCACACCAGGATATTGACCTTGGTACAGTCAAAGGACAGAACATTTCCATCACCACAAGATCTACCATGTTGTCCTTCTAATATAGCCACATACACTGCCATGCTTGATGACAGGCTGTAGGACCCAAAGAATGAGACAAAAAAAAATCCCACTTCTCAGAGCCAGCTGAGCTCAAATAAATGTTTGCAAGAGACTGCTCCAACACTTGCGCTTATAGGGCATTGTGTTGACTTTGGGTTTGATATCTGTCTTAATCTGTTTGGGCTGCTGTAACAAAATGCCTTAGCCTATAATATGGTTTGGCTGTGTCCCCAACCCAATTCTTGTCTTGAATTGGAGTTCCCGCAATTCCCATTATCATGAGAAAGACCCGGTGGGGCAGGAGGTAATTGAATCATGGGGCTGGGTCTTTCCTGTGCTGCTTTCACGGTAGTGAATAAGTCTCACAACATCTGATGGTTTTATAAGGAGGAGTTTCCCTGCTCAAGCTTGCTTCTTGCCTGTGGCGGTGTAAGACGTCCGTTGGTCTTTCATCATGATTGTGAGGCCTCCCCAGCCATGTGGAGCTGTGAGTCAATTAAACCTCTTTCCTTCATAAATTACCTAGTTTTGGGTATGTCTCTATTAGCAGCGTGAGAACAGACTAATACAGCCTGGATGGTTTATAAACAACAGACATTTATTGCTGACAGCTCTGGAGGCTGAAGTCCAAGGTCAAGGCATGGCAGATTCAGTGTCTGGTGAGGACTCACTGTCTGCTTCCAAGATTGTGCTTTCTTGCTGCATCTTTACATTGTGGAAGGAAGTCTCTTTTATAAAGGCACTAATCCCATTCATAAGGCTGGAGTCCTCATGATTTCACCCCTTCTCACAGGCTTCAGCTCTCCGTACTATCACATTTCAGATTTGTATTAGTCAGGATTCTCTAGAGGGACAGGACTAACAGGATAGATGTGTCTATGAAAGGGAGTTTAGTAAAAAGTGTTGACTTACATGATCACAAGGTGAAGTCCCACAAAAGGCCACCTGCAAGCTGAGGAGCAAAAAAGCCAGTTCAAGTCCCAAAACCCCAAAAGTAGGGTAGCCAAGGGGGCAGCCTTCAGTCTGTTGCTGAAGGCCTGAAAGTGCCTGGCAAACCACTGGTGTAAGTCCAAGAGTCCAAAAGCTGAAGAACTTGGAGTCTGATGTTTGAGGGCAGGAAGCATCCAGCACCAGAGAAAGATGGCGGCCAGAAGACTCAGCCAGTCTAGTCTTTCCACGTTCCTCTGCCTGCTTTTATTCTGGCTGTACTGGCAGCTGATTAAATTGTGCCCACCTAGATTGAGGGTGGGTCTGCCTTTCTCAGTCCACTGACTCACAGCCATACCCAGAACAATACTTTGCATCCTTCAATCCAATCAAGTTGACACTCACTAATAACTATCACAGGATTCAATCACAACATGTGCATTCGGGAGAGGACACAGACATTCAGACTATAGCAATATCACTGCAGGAATGTTCAGCCGCTTCCTTTTCCCTTTCTCAGTCAGAGAACAAGGGGATCTGGAAGGCTGCAGAGCTTGACATGCAAGGTAGCAAAACACCCAGAAGGTACAACCCACATTCATGAGCTCCATTACCTTATGGGGCATCAGTCCTGTGGACCTAGAGCTGGTGGTGGTAGGCAGGTTATCATGAAGAGCTTGTCTTCTCTCTTAGGTTCCACAATCAAGTCTTGGCTTACACGTCTTTGGGTTGTGCAAGAGGCAGCAGCAGAAATTAGCTGGGACCAGGAGTGTCCAATGTCTTTGGAGTAAGAGCTCCAGTTTTGATGGGGTGGAGGGTGTGGGGACCTCCTATGTTCATTTGAATGTGGATCTGTTTGGCGAGTGGGATCTGCAGCAGCAGCAAACACAGAATGTGCCTGAGAAGTCATGGATATGATGGCACCAAACAAAGGGGCTGGCACCAACTATGTACCCACGGATTCATTCTAAAGCCACATTCATGCTGGAGCCCTTGCTCTGGTGTGAATCGCTCATGTCTGGGGTATGTGCATTAGGGCTGGTTCTGTCTTCAAGAACATCCCCACTCCACATTTAGCTTCTCTATGTATCCCTTGGGCTGCCACCATTCTCCATGTGACAGTTGTCACAGCCTGGACCATGCAATTGCTCAGCTCAGTTCTGGAGAAGTCAAATGAAAGCATTAGCCCTTCACTGCCATTCCCGAGGAAGACAGATGAATTTTCGTGCAGATTTTCTGATGCTCTAAGAACTTAGAGATGTTCATGAATTCAGCACAGCATTCCTACTGGAGAGGTTGCTTTGTATTCGAAGGACTGCCTCTCAATTCAGTGACATTTTTCTTAGGGTCCATCCTGCATATTTGCAACAGGTCTGGCCCAGAGGGGAACTGGAAAACAGTCAGGATCCAGAGCAGTAAGGTCTGCAGATGCCTGGGCAGTTTGCTGGAACACAAGTGGGGTCATGTCTGCAAATTCCAGGGAAGAGGTATCCCCCTGGCCAAGTTCAACCAAAGTGCCTGAGCTTGGTCTCTCATGGTTCAGCCCATGCAGACATCCAAGCACTGGTAGAACAGTGAGGATTTTGCCCCCTTTCCACAAATTCCTGGAATTGGGATAATTCTAAAAAAATTTTTTTATCAAACATTGGGGCTTATACTCACCAACCTTTCTTTATTCTGCCTCCAACCCACACACCCTTTCCAGCCTCTGGAATCTATCAGCTCTCTATCTCCATGAGGGTTTTTTTTTTTTTTTTTTTGACAGTCTTGCTATGTCACCCAGGCTGGAGGGCAGTGGCACGATCACAGCTCACTGCAACCTTGACCTCTCCAAGGCTTAGGTGATCCTCCCATCATGAGGTCAATTTTTAAAGCTACCACATATGAGTAAAAATAAGAGGCATCTGTCTTGCAGAGTGGGGTGACTGTAGTTAGCAATAATATATTTTATATTTCAAAGTAGCTGGAAGAGGAGATGACACTATAGGAGATTACCAACACAGGGCTGGGCCCAGTGGCCCACACCTGTAATCCCAGCCATTTGGGAAGCTGACATGGGACAATCCCTTGAGCCCAGGAATTCAAGACCAGCCTGAGCAACATAGCAGGACCCTCATCTCTACAAAAAATTTTTTTAAATTAAAATTTAAAATTAAAAATTAGCTGGGTGTGGTGGTGCACACCTGCAATTCCAGCTACTCAGGAGGCTGAGGCAAGAGGATCACTTGAGCCCAGGAGGTACAGGTTGCAGTGAGCTATGATTGAACCACTGCACTCCAGCCTGGGCAACAAAGTAAGACCCTGTCTCAAAAAAAAAAAAAAAAGAAAGAAAGAAATTAAAAATACTCCTAGTGATGGATACCCCCAATACTCTGACTTAATCATTATACGTCAGTAAAAAAATTTAAAAAATTTAAACTTGCTTTTTCAAACGTGAAAAACATGTGAACCTTGCACCCTTTTTTGACTTTGTTTCTTGCAACCTTGCAGAGCCCATCTACACATGGCAAAAAAATCTCACAATGAGTTCCCATCCACAACCTCAGCAAAGGGCAGGTGTGTCCCCAGAGAACGTCAGCTGATTGGACAGCAGTCTGCAGCAGAAGGTGAAACCCCTAATTTGGAAGGAATTGAAACATGAAAAGATGCTGAGATCACAGTGAAAACAGAGACAAAGTCCTCTGGGGAAAAAATATTAAAAAGGGGAGATGTACAAAGAACACAACATTTCAGTTAGGAAGAGTAAGTTCAGGAGATCTGTTATACAACATGGGGATGATAGTTAATAACAATGCCTGGTATATTTGGAAATTGCTAAAGGAACACCCTTTAAAGATTTCCACCCTTCCCTCAAATGATAAGTATGAAAGGTGACGGATATATTTCTTGCCTTGATGTAGCAGTTCCACAGTGTGCACATAGCAAAACATCATGTTGTATCCCATAAATATATATCTTTTAAATTTGTTAATTGAAATAATAATAAAGAACAATGGGATTTTTAAGACAATCAAGTGTATTTGTAAATACATAGGTATATAGGTATATACACATGTATTTGTAAATTATATGTATGTATACTTACATAAATATATCAGTATAAACACATATGTACATCCATACTGACAAATACACATATTTGTATAATGTGTATACATATTTGTAAATATGCAGGCATATATATTTACATAAGCATATAAACATAAGTATTAACATATATACACATATGCTTACAAATACACATATGTGTATATATGTATATATGTAAACATATATATGTATTTCTAAATATATAGATCACATAAGTATATATACACATATATTTACAAATACTGATATGTCTAAATGTACAAATATATGTATTTGTAAATATATGTATATATACTTATATAAGCATATAAACATACAAGTATATATACACATATGTACATATATACTTAGAAATACACATGTGTAGATATGTACACATGCCTATATATTTGTAAGCATATATATACTTAAATGATCATATAAACATATGAGTATATATACACTTATGCACATATATATTTACAAATACACGTGTCTGTATATATATGTGTGTACACACACACATATTTGTCAAAATAACCACATAACCCAAAGGATTACGTGAACCAAAAAGCAAATTCAGAAGCCGGGAGATAATTCCAAGCTCCAAGAAGTTCTGACATGGCAAATATGAAAATGAGTTTCAAAGCCACGGAACAAAGGAGGTGATATTGCCAAAACTTTTACTCAACGCCCCTGAAGGGCTGTTGGGAGAGGGCAGGGCTCAGCCATATTTAAACAAACAATGGTTGATTATTTTCTCAGATCCTCCACAGAATTTCTTTCTTCTAGTCAAAGAGTATACCTAAAAGCCAATACACAACACTCAGGAAAAATATGGGAGCCCCCAAAACAAAGAAAAATCCTTCAAAAAGCCAGACAGGTGGCCCCCAGACATCCTGCATGACCTGGAGAAGACACCCCAGCAGGGCTGGGAGGGCCCTGGGAACAATGCGAAAAAGTCTTCAGAGCCCTCAAGGGGAATTCCTGACTGTGGAGAGCTCTACGCTGCGCTCAGCTCTTCCGGAGTAAGCAGGAAATAAACGCACCACCTTGGAGCCAGAGCGTTTTCCACTTAGCTGGACTCACTGTTGTAACTACTCAAAGATGCTCTACAGGGAGAGAGGTACCGAAGCGGGAGGACGGCAGAAGATGCAGGGAATACGGGGCATCCATGGCATCAACCTGATATAGCTAGGCCCTGTGCCCCCACCCAAATCTCACCTCCAACTGTAAACCCCATAATCCCCACGTGTAGAGGGAGGGCCCTGGAGGGAGGTAATTGGATCATGATGGCGGTTTCCCCCATGCTGTTCCCATGATAGCGAGGAGGTTCTTATGAGATCTGATGGTTTAAAAGTGGCAGTTTTCCCACCAGGCGCAGTGGCTCGCTCCTGTCATCCCAGCACTTCGGGAGGTCAAGGCAGGCGGATCACTTGAGGTCAGGAGATCGTGATCAGCCTGGAAAACATGGTGAAACCCCGTTTCTACTAAAAATACAAAAATTAGCTGGGCTTGGTGGTGAACGCCTGTAGTCCCAGCTAGTCAAGATGCTGAGGCAGGAGAATCGCTTGAACCTGGGAGGCGGAGGTTGCAGTGAGCCGAGATCACACCACTGCACTCCAGCCTGGGCACAAGAGCGAAACTCCGTCTCAAGAAAATAAAAAAGTGGTAGTTTTCCCTGTACCCTTTATTTCCTGAGACCTTGTGAAGAAGGTGCCCTGCTTCCCCTTTGCCTTCCGCCATGATTGTAAGTTTCCTGAGGCCTCCCCAGCCATGTGGAACTGTGAGTCAATTAAACCTCTTTCCCAGTCTCAGGGAAGTTCTTTATAGCAATGTGAAAACGGAGTAATACACAACCTAAATGCCCATCAATGACAGACTGAATTCAGAACCAGATCATGTCCTTTGTGGGATCATGGATGGAGCCGGATGCCATTATCCTTAGCAAACTAATGCAGGAAAAGAAAAAAAAAATTCTGCATGCTCTCACTTACAAGTGGGAGCTAAATGATGAGAACTCATGGACACATACAGGGAAACAAGGGACACTAGGGCCTTTTGGAGGGTAGAGAGTAGGAGGAGGGAGAGGATCAGGAAAAACAGCTAATGGCTACCAGGCTTAGTACCTGGGTGACAACAAATCCCTATGACACAAGTTCACCCATATAGCAAACCTGCATCTGTACACCTGTACTTAAAATACAAGTTAAGTAATAAAAAAAAATACTGGTCTTCAGAAAAACAGAGGAACCAGAGTTAAATCAAAACTAGTGTCAGCCATATAAAACACCATCACCATGCTGCACTAATAATAAGAGGATACCTCCATTGAGGGTCCATTTTTTATTTTTTTTATTTTTTTATTTTTTGAGATGGAGTCTCACTCTGTCACCCAGGCTGGAGTGCAGTGGCACAATTTCGGCTCACTGCAGCCTCCGCCTCCCGGGTTCAAGTGATTCTCTAGTGAGGGTCTAAAAGGAAGGTGGAACTAAAATTAAAGGTCACAATAGCTTGTAGGAGAGAAATGCAATGGTCAGAGCTAAAACAAGTTATTTCTTTGTTTGGAAGGACAGTATAAATATTAGCTTTATTTTATTTCCTGTGAATGGTACTATGCATATTAAATTTATTGCCAGTCCATAAAAGAATAAAAATTGAAAACAGCTTTCTCAAAAAAGAAAAAAAAACTTTTAAAAAGCCCCACTTAGGTATCAGCAAATAGAAACTGTCAAAACAAAGAAAATGAATGGTTAATAGAATGTACAAAATCGAATACAAGAAATACATTGTAAAACTGTTATCAACTATAATAAATATAAATGATCTGAAAATATATCTTAGTAGACATGAACTCTCAGATGAGATTGAAAAAAATCTAGGTCTTTGCTGTTTGCAAGGGTCTGAAGTCCAAAACAGAAAAAGGTCAAGATCAAAGGTATGGAGAAAAAAATAACATAGTAAGTAAATATAACATTTCTGTAGTTTGGTTGACAAGAAGCAGAAAAGAAAGGAAAAAGGCCTGGGAGTTTGAGACCAGCTTGGGCAACCTAGTAAGACCTCATCTCTACAAATAATTTTAAAAAATTAGCTGGGCATAATGGCACACACCTGTAGTCCCAGCTACTTGTGAGGCTGAGGCAGGAGGATCTCTTGAGCCTGGGAGGTCTAGGCTGCAGTAAGCCACGATTGCACCACTGCATTCCAGCATGGGCAACAGAGGGAGACTCTGTCTCAAAAAAAAAAAAAAAAAAAGAGAAAAAGAAAAGAAAAATAAAGAAGGTTGTGGTTAAGTTATAAAAAATTTTGTCAAAAATATTTATAAAACGCTGAACTTCGTAAGATTATAAAATCAGATTATAAAAATGCTGACCTTTTTTTCAGCTAGTAGCATAGCATCCAAATTCATAAAGCAGCATTTGGGAGAATTATAACACATTATCAAGTCCAGAGTCTCATCTTCTGCAGATCTCTGCCTATGGGGAGCTAGCTTTCAAAAAAATGAGAAAACTTGTGTTTATGTGTGTGTATGTGTGTGTGTGTGCATGCATGCGCGTGCATTTGCAGCTAAACTTAAATTCCTTCCTCTATCTTCCTAAATTAATGTAATATTCTTGAATACCTGCAGCTTGTCCATATCTCCTCAAATTTCTATTTTGAAACATTAACTCCAAAGGTACTAGGAGGTGAGGCCTGGGGAAGTGATGAGGTCATGAGCATGGAGCCTCATGAATGGGATCAGTGCCCTCATAAAATGCACCCCAGAGAGCTCCCTCACCCCTTCCACCATTTGAAGACACAGTGAGAAGGTGCCGTCTATGAACCAGGAAGCCCTCACCAGACACTGAAACTGCCACACTTTGGTCTTGGACTTCCAGCCTCCAGAACTGTGAGCAATAAATGCCTGTTGTTTATAAGCCCTGACTATGGTATTCTGTTACACAGCCTGAAATGAACTAAGACAGCTTCCCTCTGTGCTTGAGAAGAGGAAAAAGTTAAGTCTAATTATTGTAAAGATTAATATTTCAGATGCAGTATAAACTGAATAAAGCTTGTATTTATTTTTACTGATTGACTTTTTGGGCACTCCTTGCAAATCTAAAGGACTTGCTATGCTAAGTAAAGCCTGGGGTTGGGGGAACGGAGAACTGATACTACTCCAAGTTCCATCTTAGTGCTATGAAATATTGATACCTTAGCCACACTACAACACGTGGGATCAATTAAGAAAGATTTTTGCAAGTGTCTGAACAAAGTAGGAGACAGAGGGTTTCTATCATCGATGCATTTTTAGAGAACCATGCGACACGGTTTCAGGGATGACCACCAGGACATTGGAAAAAGGGTTGCACCAATTAAAATGTTTCACCCACCGGCCGCTTTGAAAACGAAAGCTACCAGAGAAAAAAAATACAGACCCAAATCAAAACCAGATGTATGCAGCTTTGAGGATTTCTCAGCCCTTGGTTTTCTCTCCATTTTATTTCACATGTCTTCTAAAATGGATGCGACTTCTGAAAAGGACTTTGCATAGCAAGGTCCCTCCTTTGTTTGGGAAAACCCAGTTAAATAGGCAAATAAACAAACTGCCTGATGAGTCAGCAGAGGAAGATTGCAGGATATTGTTTGTTCAAGGAAATGTCTGGAATAAATTAGACAAATTGATTTGTTTCTAAATAATATCCATGTAGGCAGTAGCTTAAGAGAAATGTATGCGCCCCCCACCCCGCCCCAATTCTTCTCTGTCTTGGGCAACCCCACCCAGTGTAAATCTTTAACCCAGTCAGGAAGCCCTAGAATTTTATGCATTTGACACTTTTGTGAGATTTAGCACATCTTGTCTTTCCGTTGTTCTAGAAGACGGCTTGCTGGATAGATAGCAATATATCCACTCTATAAAAATCATTAATCGAATTAGACATCAGCAGGGGACATCTTATGCTCATTTTTTTTTTTTTTAATGTTTCTGGGCATGACTACTTATGTAACATTTGTTTTGAAAATCAAGTTAAATGAAAGGATACTGTGGTTTCCACAGGCAGGAAAGTACTTTAGACAAACCCTGAGCGGCACATATTTAGATTCAACTCTGGGGTTTGACACTTAACTGTGTAATTTCAGCTTTCTCACCTGTAAAACCAAGAACAAGAAAGAGGACACACTGGTTTGCTGTGAGGATCCCATGAAAAAAAAATAAGGACGTAAAGCATGCAGCTCTCTGAAGAAATGGTTGCTCTTTCAGTTTGTGCAAAAACAAACAAACAAACATGCAAAAGAACCTTCCTTCTAAAATAGTCCTCGTATTATGATCTACCTGATGTGCTTCAATTTTCTTAGCTCTGAGGAAAGTTGACATAATTTATAAGATGTTTTCCTTTAAAAACCAAGTAATCCAATGATACACTCACACAGCTCCATCATTTTAGCTTTGCTATAATAAAAGGCAGCTGTCAGGCAAACAGAAACTTATTTTAATGACATTGCTTTGATGTTATTTTCTTTGTTAGTCAAAGTCCATTGTCCAGGGTGGCCCGATTTTCATGACAATAAAAATATTTTAATGGTACGATAAAGCCAGGAACAAAAGGGAATGCGTTATAGAGTTGATGTTGCCTAGTCTCTTGAGGGAAATCCAGTTTAGCCACAACCCTTGTAAATAAGAAACATATCTTGTTTGGGGATGCTAGAAAATTATGACCACCATATTTATTTTACCTCATGTGAACTTCCAACTTGTTCTTCAGTTTATGAAGAACTTAAAAAAAATCATAGAAAGAAAACAATGATGAAGTACAGACATAGTAAACTTGTGGCCAGAAATTTTTCTCAGAAGCTTCATCAGAGTTCGCCAAAAGAAATTCTGTTCACCAAATTTAGAAAGGCATCAGTTAATATTCCCAAATTATAGATTAGTTGGTGGTTTTTAAGAATGCTTCAGATGTTAGACGATTTACAGTTACATTCCTGAATCTGTGGATGAAATAGTGAGTTTAATTTTACAGGGCGCTATAATAAAATTGAAAAACCTTGGCATTTCTCAAAGCAAAGCATACAAAGGAATAACTATCTGATTGATTCCATTGCCCTTTCATGAGTAAAACTGTTTTGCAAGAAATTCTTCTTTAAAGGGATCTAAGATGATTTTGTTTTCCCCTATTTTCTGTCATATTTTAGAAATTGTGATGCGTACTTTCACTCTTTCAGTGATAGGAACTTGGCTCTTAGCTTGATCTGTGTGTTGCTGTTGCTGAGAAGCTACAGAGATGCTGGACTTCCCCATGCCCTGCAGCCAAGGGGTTGCAACAGCCCAGAGGAATTTGTTCTAATCCTACTTGCTGTTGGAGTCACTGAGCCTCTTCTTTCCCTGGCACCTAGCAATTGCCCTCTCAAGGCGATTTCCATTACCACACTGTCAAATGCACCAGCATCCACTGAAACATAAAGTACATTCCATGGTAGCATATTAATATATATTGACTTTGGCAGTCCATCTGATTCCATCGTCAAATCCAACAGGGAGGAAAAGGAAGAACCAGTTTTCTGACTGCAGACCCCAGCAACAAAGTAGCAGGAAGTCAGAGAAAAAGGAACTATTCCTTTGTTACGTTCCCATTTTAGTTTGGTGTTCCAGGAACTCTGAATTTTCTATTTATTGCCTGCGTATCCATGAAGTAAGGCACACGTTGAGCTGAAGATGAAATGTGTGATAGCTTTGAGCCAATGAGTGAATATTGATTCCATTGGAACGCTAAGCATGTGGGAGTTATTTATATCCTACTGCTCAGGTCATCACCAAGGTCTGATTGCAAAAATTCAAACTATTGCAACCTCAAGCATACATGGGCTAAGTTTTGGGGGTTTTCTTTGGCAATGGCCAGCTCCTCTCTGCTGTGACATGTATTATTGAGTTTATTTGCATAGGTGAGATCCTACCAAGGCTCTAAATGCAAACACGATCTCCCATCACACTAGAGAAGCTGTTGCAAACAACACTGTTGTTATTACATCTCCCATCACACTAGAGGAGCAAGATGGATATTTGCAAATGATAAATAACTATTTCTTGATTATTATTGTCTGGTGAGCAGAGAACACAGGTAAGTAATTCTTGATTTTTACCAGACCTTTGCCCCAGTATATTCTTTTCTCCCTCAGCACAAAACCCTGACTTTGCAAGCCTGGGACTCTTCAGAGTCTTTTTTTTCTTTTAGGTTTTAAATTTGTTTTCTAAATTAATTCTTTAAAATAGATGTATCATAGTTGCACATATTTCAGAGGTACATGGGATATTTTGATACAGGAATACGATCTGTAATGATCAAATCAGAATGATTGGGGTGCCCAGAACCTCACCCATCTATCTTTTCTTTCTGTTGGGAGCATTCGAATTCTTCTTTTCCAGCTATTTTGAAATATGCAATAAGTTATTGTTAATTCTACTTTCTCTAGTGTACTGTTGGACACTAGAACTTAGTTTTTCTATCTAGCAGAATTTTCTTATGTTACCATGGCTGCACCCCACCTACATTATGAGATATGTAAATCTCAGTCTTTTCAAGGGACTGGATTGGTCTTTCTTCAGCTGGTTTTAATTGGGTGAGCTTACAAACCCTGCTGTAAAATCCAGTCATCCAAGTTACTAGTCAACATACTTAACAATCCAGGAGTGAGGTCGTTTAAGTTTTCCTGGGCTGTTTGTACAGACAGAACCCACGAAGAGGGCTTCATTACAAACTTGATAAGGGATCTAAACTGTCTAGGTAGAACCAGGCATTCATTTGCTCCTGTGTTTGCCTATAACATACTTAGAAATACCCTGCTTTAATGTACATTTAAACATAAAGACAACAAATAGATTAGCGCTTTGCAGTGGTTGCAGAGAGAGGAGGATGGGGAGTGACTGCTTAACAGGTACAGCTTTAGGGTGATCAAAATGTTCTGAAACCAGATAATGGTGATGGGTGCATGATGTTGTACAGGCACCAAGTGCTGTTGAATTATACAATTTAAAATGGTTATGATAGTATTACAGGTTGAATTGGAACTCCCGCCAAATTTATATATTAAATTTCCAACCTTCTGTGCCCAAGGATATGACCTTATTTGGAAATACAGTTGTTGTAGATATAACTAAGTTATACTGGAGCATGGTGAGCACCTAATGTAATGTGACTGATGTCCTTAGAAAAGTGGGAAATTTGGACACAGAGAAATGCGCACCCACGGAGAACACTATGTGAAGGTGAAGGCAGACACTAGGCTGGGTGGTGATCTGTAAGCCAAGATAGATACCAAGGATTTCCAGCAGGCCCTGGAAGCTGGGAGAGAGGCATGCAACAGATTCCCCTTTACAGCCTCCACAAGGATTCTCCCCCAGAGCCTCTGAAGTGAGCACAATCCTGCTACAACCTTGATTTCAGACATCTGGCCTCTAGAACTGCAAGATAATACATTTCTGTTGTTTTAAGCCACTCAGTTGGTGGCTCTGTGTTATGACATCCCAAGGAAACTAATACAGACAGTAAAACTAATAACATTTCATCATTGATGGATGTGAAAGGGAAGAGTGATTATTGATTCCAGGTATTTGACGAGATAATTGGGAAGGGTGGAAGGGAGACATTTTCAAAGGTAGGCCAAGGGTTTGGTTCTTGACATGCTGAATTGGAGATGTCCATGAACAAGGATATAATAGATGTGTCCACTGAGCACCCAGTTGGAGGTGTTGAAGTGGGTGGTTGAATATATGCAAGTCTGGAGTTTGGCAGAGGAATCAAAGTTAATGATATAAATTTGAGGGTTATTGGCCAATGAAGATATTTAAAGACATGAGATTACATAGTTTCCTTAAGGAGTAGCAAAGATAGAAAAGAATAGGCTGAGCCTGGGACTCTTCAAGAGTAAGATGACATTGAGAAGATTTGGAAGATAAGACTGAAGGTGTGTAAATTGTGTTAGTAGAAAAGCAAGAAGAGTCAGTGGTGTCCTGAAATCAAATGAACACAAAACGAAAAAAGAGGGAGGGATCCAATGTGTGGGGTAACATATCATCCCCATTTGCCTGGGAACAATGGGGTTCCCAGGACACAGGACTAAAGCCGGGACAGTTATGGGTATACCAGGATGGGTGATCCTCCAACCAGTGCGTCCACGGTCACTTAGAGATTGCTCAAGTAAGATGCAGTGTAAGAACAGATCACTGACTTTTTCCAACATAGAGTTACTGGGTGTACTTGACTTCAGTAAATGATCTCATGCAACAGAGATATCACACAGACAGAACTTCAATCTCCGCAGTAGGTAGGATGTCTTAGTCAATTTTGTACTGCTATCACAGAGTATCTGAGATGGAGGTAACGTGGAAAGAATAGATATTTATTTCCTACAATTCTGAAGGCTGGGAAGTCCAAGGGTGAGGGGGTTGTGTCTGGTGAAGGCATTCTTGCTATGTCATCCCATGGTGGAAAGCATAAGAAAAAGAGAACAGGCACAGGCAGGGGAGGGAGAGGGGAGAGGGGAGAGGGGAGAGGGGAGGGGGGGAGGGAGGGAGGGAGAGAGAGGGAGAGAGAGAGAGAGAGAGAGAGAGAGAGAGAGAGAGAGAGAGAGAACACTAAACGCAGTTTTATAACCAGCTAACAAGCCCGCTCTGGAGATAACTAACTCCCTTCTGCCATAATGACAATCCATTTATGAAGGCAGAGCCCTCAAGACCTAATTGTCTCCTATTGTGCCCAACCTCCCAACAGTATTGCACTGGGGATGAAGTTTCCAGCACACAAATCTAAGGGGATGGATTCAAACAATAGAACAGGAATTTATAATTTATAAACCACTTTCACACGCAAAATTAGGTATCCTTCACTTGAAAGCTGAGGAGGTGTAAAAAAATTAGAGAAGAAATAAGCTATCACTTTTATTTTGCAGATTTTTTTTTTTGCATCTCTCAAAAGTAGAGAAATTGAATTTTTTGTGGTGTCTTTTCTTAAACAAACTGAGGATTAAGAATATTAGTAATAAAGACATTTACACAGGACTGACAATATGTGAGACTCCTCTTCCTAAGTACATTGTGCATATCGATTCAGAATACATTATCTATTTTCTACTATCTTCATTTTGCTGATACTCACACAGAGGGCAAAGAACCTGGCGCCAGAGATGCAGATGACAAGTGAGCCGAACTAGACATGAATATGGATGTCTTCAGCTCACACTCCTAAAAGTGACAACATCACCCTATCCTAGGCTTGCTTTTACTGACAGCATTGGTGCACCTTGGTTTCTGTTGTGCATGTGCAAAAAAAAGAGTCCATAATTCTGAAAGCAAATAGTAAACATATTTACTGCAAGTGTAAATATAAAATTCTTCTGAAAGCAAATAGTAAACAGATCCTGCAAGTATAAATATTATGACAGACGCTTATGTCCTGAAATAAATAATAGATTGTGTTCTAGGTTCCCTAGATTAAGCCTGCCACTCTGCCATTCACATTTTTATCCCAGGAAATTCTTTCACGATACAATTCATCATAGTAACATCAGACTCCTTCAACTGCAACCTCACTGAGCACAATGCACTGGATATATATTATATTTAAAGAAAAGGCAAGAGTACATTTGGATTTATATCCAAGAGTTCCATACCTATGGATTCAACCAACTGCCAATGAAAATATTTGATAAAATATCACATCCACATTGAACATGTACAAGCTTTTTTGTGTCATTATTCTCCAAACAATACAGTATAATAACTATTTGTGTAGCATTTTCACTGTTTTCAGTATTTTAAGTAATTTAGAGATAATTCAAAGTATATGGGAGGATGTGCATAGGTTATATGCAAATATTACATCATTTTATGTAAGGGACTTGATCATCTGTGGATTTTGGTATCTACAGGAGGTCCTGGAACCAGCCCTTCATGGATACCTAGAGACAACTGTATATATCCTGCCACCAACAAAATATAGCACTATAGTTCTATCGTGCTCAAGGATAAGAATCCCCTAGTTTTATTTATAATCAATAGACAATAAAAGAGCAAATTTATGTGTGACCTTTTCCACCCTTAGCTATTTTTCCTTTCTAATTAATCTTTAACATTTTGAAGGCAAGATTGCATGATTTTCAAGAAATAAACACATTTAAAAATTTGAACCACTTGAGAAGTCATTAATACAGATTTTTATTTCACAATGGTAAGACAGAACCACTGAAACCATTTCAAACTTTTCCTTTGTAGTGAGTTTTAAATTTTCTGAAGCACTTGTATTATATTTTATCCTGTAAACCTGGTGGCATCCTTCTTGGAAAGTTGAGGATAGGAAATCACAGAGAAACTCATAAACTTGCTCAAGATCATTCACACTGCCAGTCTGCAAACCCCAACTCTAATATCTGAATGTGTTGAAAGAAGGGACAGTGCCTATTTCAGTCTCAGGCTCTCATAGAATGTTGGCTTATGAAGTATAATAGTTATTGCTGTCTAACAAATCATCACCTACTTAGAAGCTTATAAAACATATGTCTTTTAACTCACAGTGTCTGTGAGTTGGTAAAATTGGTATAATTCAAATGGGGTATGTCCTGGGGCTGGGGTTTCATCTGAAGACTGAAATGGGGCAAAATCCACTTTCAAGGTAATTCATGTGGTTGTTGGCAAGATTCAGATTCTCATAGGTTTTTGGACCAAGAATCTCCATTCCTAGAGGCTGCCTTTAATTCCTCATCATGTTGACTTCTTCATAGGGCAGCTCACAACATGGCAGCTTATTTACCATACCCAGCCAGGGAAAGAGTCAACACATAGAGGCTGCTAGGAAGATGAAACTCACAATCTCCTGTAGTGTAATCACAGAGGGGACACCCCATTGCCTTTGTCATATCAGATTGATTAGAAGCAAGTCATGGATCTCACAGACACTCAAGGAGAGGTGATTATATAATAGTATAAATATCAGGATATGAGCATTATTGGAGCCATCTAAGAGTCAGTCTGGCCCCTGGAGGAGCCATAATGAATGTTTTCTGAAGAAAACAAACAAATCAAAACAATTATTGCTAATTGAAAAACTGAGACTGAACCTGGCTTCCTGAATTGGAGGTTAGAGTTCTTCCAACACCAGCTTCTGTGCTGACAGCAAGGTATCAGAAGAGAAATAGATCCCAGTGGACAGCTTGAGGAAGCGGGGTTAGAGGATAAAAGTACACAATGCAAGGTGGGTGCACACAGCACTTAACCTTGACTATCCCTCTATCACTTTTAGACCATGCTGGCATGCCTTCTAACCCAATCTGGCCCATTGTTTTACAACCCCTAATATAAAATTAGCCATGATGTTCTTCAGTTCAACACTTGGCTTAAAAAATATCTGGGATTATTGTTTTCTACATCATAGGAAAACAGAACTTGTGGGGCTTCCCCCCCCGCCCCCAGCTTTTGTTATATTGTAAACAGCAAACTCAGAAGGATTCAGTAGGACCCACACCCTTCTTGAGCCCCAAGCTAAGGGCAAAGTGGCTTCCAAGTCAGAAACAGACTTGAAATGTCAGATCTACTTTAGATGTTATTTATTCAGCTGGAGAATAAATATTGCTTCAGTGAACTTCAAAAACAGTGGGGATTAAAACCTTCCATACTCTTGAAATAAGTTAATTGACCTCTATTTTTCAAACCAGATAGAAACAGAAGCCAAGAGCAAACTCTGAAAACTAAATTATGGATTAATGATTTTAACAAACATCTGAAAAATGTTACTCCCAATTAACTTGCCTTTTTAGAAACTCTTTTAAACATATATATTCCTACTGTAATTTTAAAAATCTTGACTGAAAAATATTTTCTTTAGACTAAGGTTTCTCAACAAGAGAAACAAGACATTTGGGACCAGATGATTCTGTGGTTGGGCTGTCCTATGCACTGTAGGGTGTTGACCAACATCCCTGGGATCCACCCACTAGATGCCAGGAGCACCCCTTCACTCACTGAGACAAGTGAAAATGTCCCCAGATATTACCCGGTGTTCCCTGGGGAGAAAATTCCCCCCATTTGAAATCCACTGTCATAGATAGATAAATGGTAGAGATAGCCAGATAGATATAGATAGATGATAGATATAGATAATTGATAAATAGATATAGATGCCAGAGAGTAGATAGATAGATAGATAATAATGATGATAGATAGTGGATAGATAATAGATGGATAGGTATATAGATGATAAACAGACAGAAATAGATACATGGAAATATAGATTATAGATAGATAGATATAAATGATGAATAGATGTTAGATGGGTAGACAGATACATAGATGATGGATAGATGGATAGGTAGAAAGAGGTGATGTATGAATAGATGATAGATACATAGATGATAGATTGATAGATGATAGATAAATATGATGACACATAGATGACAGATAGATTATAGATATGAGAGATTGTAGATAGATAAATATGTTAGATGATAGAGATGATGATAGATGACAGATAAATAGGTGATAGATATGATAGATAATAGATATGTAGATGATAGATAGACATGATAGATGATAGATATGATAGCTGATAGATATGATAAATATGATAGATGGTAGATGTGATAGATGATAGATATATAGATAGATATGATAGCTGACAGATAGATATGATAGATGTTAGATGTGATAGATGACAGAAAAATAGATAGATAGATAGATAGATAGATAGATAGATAGATAGAGCATCTCATGGTCAGGCAGTGTTTCTCAGCCTCAGCCCTATTGAAATTTTGGCTGGATGATTCTCTGTGGTGGGGCCATTTTGTTCACTGTAGGATGTTGAACAGCATCCCAGGCCTCCACCCACTAGATGCCAGTAGAACCACCCAGTTGTGACAGCCAAAAAGTTTCCAGACATTCCCCAATGTCCTCTAGAGGTGTCTTAGAGAATAGATAGAAGACTATTCAGAAGAACAACATCCCCACCATTTTTTAGATAATAAGATCCAGGTCACACTGCCTAACATCATTCTTTCTGGTTAGAACATTATAGCCACATCATCACCAGTCCCTGGTGTTGACATTTGTTAAAAATGTGGGACTTGGTTTCACTAGGTGGAAATTGATATTGCCACATCATTCCAGAAGTCCTATGAGGGCTGTGTTTTCTTTCAGCTCCCCTAGTGTGTACCTGAGCAAGAAAGATCTTTCTCTTGAACATATTGGTTGGAATGTCCCTGTGTGCTGTCCTCATGCTCCTCTTGCTGAAGAGGCTGAGACTGGGTCACTGGCATCTTTTCCTACCTGGTTCTCACATTAGCCTGCAACTGAGGTGGCTGAAGCTCCATCCTTGTGGTCTCATGCTGTTTCTACCATCTCTGAAGTCTGCAGGTGCCTTCAGAGCCACACCACCTTCAGTTGGCCTCCTTATTGCTGATGGTTGTGGTCTGCACCTTAGCTGATGTTGGCCAGTCTCCAAGACTGTTCCAGAATCTTTTGCCACATCCTCAGCTCAGTTATCACTGTGCTATCTTAATCCTACTGCTATGGTCTCAATGCATCCCCCAAAATTCATATGTTTAAATGTAATGAACTATGTGATAATATGAAGTAATGGAGCCTTTAGGAGGTGATTAAGTCATGAGGGTGGAGCCCTCCCACACATGGGATTTAGTGTCTTATTCAAGTGCTAACTCTTTGCCCTTCTACATTCTGTCATGTGAGAGCACAGCATGAAGGTACAAGCCCTCACCAGACACCAACTCCACCATGCCTTGGTCTTAGGCTTTTCAGCCTCCAGAACTGTGAGAAAATAAGTGTCTGCTCTTTATACATTACCCAGTCTCAGGTATCTTGTTATAATTGGACAAACAGACTGAGATATCTACTGCTGTCCTTATTGGGAGCAGACAACTTCTGAACCTTTTCTCATCTTTGCCAAAAGTCATGGTGAACTCCTGGCTCCCCCAATGCCACTTCCCCAATGCTGTGTTAGAGGATGTTTGTAGGATGTGCCTTGGGTTGCCAATTTTAGCTAGCCTTGCTGTGCTCTTAGATCAAGATGCATGGGGTTGCATAAAGAATCTATTTGTTTCCTTAGGATGGCTATTATCAAAAAGTCAAAAGGTAACAAACATTGGTGAGGATGTGGAGAAAAGGAAACCTTTGTACACTATTGGTGGGAACATAGACTGGTACAGTCATTATGGAAAACAGTATGAAGGTTTCAAAAGAATTAAAAATCGAACTACTATATGACCCAGCAATCCCTCTTCTGGGCATATACCTAAAAGAAATGAAACCACCACCTTGTGAAGATACCTGTACTCCCAATTTTATTGCAGTATTATTCACAAAAGCTGAGATGTGGAAACATCCTGCTTGTTGACAGAAGGATAGATACAGAAATGTAGTAAATATATACAATAAAATATTAGTCTGAAAAAACAAGATCTCAACATTTGCTCAACATGGATAAAACTGGGGGACATTATGTTAAGTGAAATAAGCCAGAGACAGAAAGCAAAATACTGCATGATCTCAGTTATATGTGGAATCTAAAAATAAAAAATTCAAATGTAGATAGATACATTTGTTCTCTATCAAAACAGTGGTTACCAGGGAGGGTGTTGAGAGAAGGAGGAAATAGGGAGATGAGGTTAGAGCAGCAGTCTCCAACCTTTTTGGCACCAGGGACGGGTTTCATGCAAGACAATTTTACCACAGACCGGGAGCAGGGTCGGGGCGGGGAGGATGGTTTCACGATGATTCAAGCTCATTACATTTATTGTGTACTTTATTTTGATTATGATTACATTGTAATATATAATGAAATAATTCTACAACTCACCATCATGTAGAATCAGTGGGAACCCTGAGCTTGTTTTCCTGCAACTAGACAGTCCCATCTGGGGGTGATGGGACAGAATGACAGATCATCAGGCATTAGATTCTCATAAGGAGTACACAACCTAGATCCCTTGCATGCACAGTTAACAATAGGGTTCACACAAAATCTAATGCTGCCACTGATGTGAAAGAAGGCAGAGCTCAGACAGTAATGTGTACCATGGAGAGTGTCTGTAAAAAAGATGAAGCTTCTCTGGCTTGCCCGTCACTCACCTCCTGCTGTGCGGGCTGGTTCCTAACAGGCCAAGGATCAGTACTGGTCCCTGGCCTGGGGGTTGATGACTTCTGGGTTAGAAGATACAAAATAGCAGACATATAGGATAACCAAGTCTAGAGGGCTGATGTTCCATGTGAAAACTACAGGGAATAACATTGTAGTGTATTTGGGATTCTTGCTAAAGGAGCAGGTTTTAGCTGCTCTTGCCAAAAACAACAACAAAAAATGGGTAACTATGTGACATGATGGATAGGCTAATTTGCTTCACTATAGTAACCTTTTTATTATCTAAATGCATCTCATAACATCAGGCTGTACACCTAAATATACAGAATAAATTTATTGTTTTTTTAAAAAGAGTAAATAAGAAAGGGAAGAATATGCTCTGTTGTTCTTCAAGCCTTTTGCACTAAGCAGGTCCTTTGGAAGAAAATTACATAACTAATTGCTATTGCAATTATGTTCAATTTGTAAAACCTACCAGAGAGAGAGTCATTGCAAAGACTGAGATTCTTGAGGGCACAGGGTCTGTTTCTTATTCACCTTTGCTTTCCCAGAACCTAGGATAGTACCTGACACAAAGCAGGTACCCAATAAATGTGTGTGTAAAAACAACAGTAAACAAGGAGGAATTTTTTTCTAACTCCAAAGGAATTAGAAGCTCAGCTGTGCCTATGTAGGGAAAGCCCCAGAAATTTAGCTATGAAAGCAAAGACAACATCAACAGAAATTCATCCTTTCCAAGTTTGCCTGGAGCTGTATAATGACAGGATATTACCTGATTGCTTGAAGAATTATTGCCCCTATCAGTTGATGAGATGTCCAGGGAAAAATGACAGAACAGCAGGGTTGAAATGCTCTAATTACTAAGAGAATGGGCATCATGATAAGACATAAACCAGAATGTTACACACATGGACCTAAGTAAACCACGGAGTCCTCATTCAAGACAGAAGTCTTCATCTTTTCATAAATACAAACGTAAGATGAGATTTCTTGCCCGAATTTGCCAAATAACTCCCTCATGTTCCTTCCTTCATTGGACATGGAGGCTTGGTAGACAATAACGAAAATTTTATTCCTCAAGTGACCGCAGAATTATACAGTGCCTACAAATGCAGCCCCAAATAGCACATTTTTGTTTTTTGATGATCTTAAGAGCCTCATGGTATGGTCTATGAACAAAGTTGTTAGCAAGGATATAAAAAAATACACCTGGTTTTGTGATTTTTACATTGATACATCCCCAAACTACAGCAGCCTTGCAATTTGTCACCCACATTGTGGGTGATTAAAGGGGGGTGTAGTGTTTATTAATTTTATGAGCATTGATGTAAATTAGAACTGTCTGAGGAAAGCCAGGACAAAGCCACCCTACCAAGAGTAGGAAAGAAAATGAAACAAATTGTGTTCTATCTGTCACCTGGGATTTTATTCAGTCATGAAAAGGAATGAAGTCTTGACACATGGTATAACATGGATGAACCTCAAAAACACTACGAGAAGTGAGAGGAGCCAGCCACAAAAGACCCCATAGTACACGATTGCATTTACATGAAATATCCAGAATCACTAAATCTCAAAGCCCAGAAAGCAGAGTGGCAGTTACACGCAGGGCTTGGGAGCGGCGGGAGTGCAGAACGACTGCTTAGTGGGTATGGTGTTTCCTTTTGGGGTGATGACGAAATTCTGAAACTAGATAGTGGTGGTGGTTGCACAATATTGCAAGTGTAATAAACACTGCTGAATTGTACACTTTATTTTGTTTTTTGTTTTGTTTTGTTTTCTGAAACAGAGTCTCACTCTATTGCCCAGGTTGGATGCAGTGTCATGATCTCGGCTCACTGCAACCTCCACCTCCTGGGTTCAAGCGATCCTCTTGTCTCAGCCCTCCGAGTAGCTGGGATTACAGGTGCCCACCACCATGCCTGGCTAATTTTTGTATTTTTAGTAGAGATGGGGTTTCACCATGTTGCCCAGGCTGGTCTCGAACTCCTGGCCTCAAGTGATCCACCTGCCTCGGCCTCCCAAAGTGCTGGGATTACAGGCATGAGGCACCACACCTGGACAATTGTGCATTTTAAAAGAGTTCATGTTGTGTCATGTTAATACAAATAAAAAGGAAATGAAACAATGGTGAGCACGTCTTGTGTGCCATGAGTTCCTAAACGCAAAATCACGTTTGTGTATCCCAATCATCTTTATTCTACAGGATTGTCATGAAGAGTTTTGGCTGATAATGATTGTCATAACTTATCACCAGGGCTCTATTCAGCTTGTCTCCAGGGGATTTCTGTGTGCATCCCAAAGCGATTTCCCCTCATCCAGAAACATCCCCAGTCAACACTGTCCCACGGCAGAGCAACCTTCTCCATCTGTAAATGCCACAGCCAGCCCACAAGAATGCCAGTTACTTCCTTTCTGCCATATTGAGCTCAGCTTTTTAGAGATTCTGCAGACCCTGGAGGGTGGCCTTGATGCAGGGTAGATGAACCCCAAATTGTGGTTTAGCTCAGGAAAAGTTTTTGGCTTCACATAGAAAAGAATTCAAGAGTGAGCAGATGGTGCAAGAAATCATAGTTACTGAGGTGGCAGTGTTACAGCTCCGGCTACAGTGTTACAGCTCCAGTTGCAGTGTTACGGCTCTGGCTACAGTGTTACAGCTCCAGTTGGAGTGTTACGGCTCCGGCTACAGTGTTACAGCTCCAGTTGCAGTGTTACGGCTCCGGCTACAGTGTTACAGCTCCAGTTGCAGTGTTATGGCTCCGGCTACAGTGTTACAGCTTGGCTACAGTATTGCAGCTCTGGCTACAATGTCATAGTTCCATGACTGCTCCTGCAGAATGGGGCTACCCCCTAGGCAGTGGGCTGAGAGTAACAGCTCAGAGGCAGTTCTGCAGTCATATTTTTATGCAGTTTTAATTACATGCAAATCAAGGGGTGGATTATACAGAAATTTGTATAAAAGGGTGGTAACTTTTGAGTCACCAGGTCTTTGCCATAGAAAGGCGTGGTAACTTCTGAGTGTTGCCATGGCAACGGTGAACTGACATGGCCTACAGGTGGGTGTGTTTTATGGGGAGGTGCTTCTGTTCCTTCCCTGTTTTAGCTAGTCCTCAGTTTGGTCTGGTGTGAGTCCTGCCTCCAGACTCGAGTCCTGCCTCACACAGTAGTCTTTCAGGACACACGTACTCTTTCGAATTGAACTGACAAGGAAATCCTGACACAGAGCAAAAATTACAAAGTTTGAATGGAATCCTGATAGGAGACATCCCATCCTAATTGATTATTGTAGCATTGCTTTGTAGGAAATGAAATGTTGGGAGGTGGAGGATGGATATTTCCTTGCTCATCAACTTTGCCAATCAAGTGGATTGGCCCATGATCTTAGGAGGGAAAAGATGGAACAAAACTTTTCCGCTGTGAGAGATGTGTGTCATTTTGTTAGGAATGGAGATCAATGGTTTGTGGCAGCGGTCCCCAGTTTTTTTTTGACACCAGGAGTCGAATTCATGGAAGACAATTTTTCCATGGACCAGGGGGTGGTGGGGGATTGTTTCAGGGTGATTTAAGCACATTACATTTATAGTGCACCTGATTTCTATGATTATTACATTGCAATATAGAATAAAATAATTATACAACTCACCATAATGTAGAATCAGTGGGAGCCCTGAGCTTGTTTTCCTGCAACTAGAGGTCCTATCTAGGGGTGATGGGAGACAGTGACAGATCATCAGGCATTAGATTCTCATAAGGAGCACACAATCTAGATCTCTTGCATGGGCAGTTCACAGTAGGGTTCACATTCCTATGAGAATCTAATGCTGCTGTCGATCTGACAGGAGGCAGAGCTCCGGCAGTCATGCAAGCTATGGGGAGTGTCTGTAAATATAGTAAGGCTTTGCTCACTTGCCCACCACTTACCTACTGCTGTGTGGCCCGGTTCCTAACAGGCCATGACCAATGCTGGTTCATGGCCTAGGCACTGGGGACTCCTGGTTTATGGCATTCACAGAGTTGCAAGGACTCAGCCCTGCAGCTGACTCAAGGACAGCAAGAAGAAAGTCACTCACTCTCCTCTATTTGCCAGACCCTTGCCATTAAGTTCAACAGAAAGGCTGCCCTGAAAAGAGGGTCTGATTGGAGCGGTGTTGCCGTTCTCAGAGAAAGTGGCCCTCCCTGGACTGCTGCCATCTTTTGTAAGCATGTCTCCATGGCACCTTGGAAATGGGAGAGGTAGCTCTCTCTTACATTAGCTGCGATTCTGGATGTCCACAGAAAACACAGACCTTTGTACAAAAGGCAGAAATGATTTTATGGAGCTCAAGCAATCATTTTTTCCCTGAATGTTTTGTTTTCTTAGCGAAACCTTATATATGTATGTGTGTGTGTATATATGCATATATATGTGTGTGTGTATATATATGCATATATGTGTGTGTGTGTATATATATATATATTTTACAGTGAGACATCTTCAGTGTCAAAGCAGTATCAGTATATTCTCCTCACGGAATATTTGGAGAGAAGCCAATTTCTGTTCAAGGAACAGCTGCAACCAAGGACGTGACATGGCTTGCCGTCAATGCTTACCAGATGCTATGATACAGCATCTATGTTTCTGTCATGTGATACAGGAAACATCCACAGACTCCTTTAAAAATAGAAATTCATGGGTTTAAGTTTATGCCTGTTAGAAGCAGTAGAAGTGTGGACATGTTAGTTCACACGTGTTAGAATAATTCTGGCAACGTGTTCATATTGATGCTATCAGGGCTCATTAAAATTTGCTAGTGCACCTATAAACACACTGAAATATCCAACAAGATTAGGATAGTCTGTAGTTTACAGGCATCATTCTGATAGTTTCACAATATTTAACCAATGGCAACATGTGTGCAGGAACGTGCATGGAAGACATGTTCAAATGCTAATTGAAAGATTTTTCTTCCACAGAATTATATAATAGATAGGAAAGTGGCATCACTAAGAAGGGAAGAGGTTACAGGAAGGCAAGAAAAAACAGGAACTGGGAGAAGGAGGGAAGAAGCAAATTCATTTGATTTATAAGGCTTTAAAGCAAAATAATTGGCAAGTCATATAATTGGCTAGAGAGATTGGGTCTTGCCGGTGAGTACTTAGGACCTGTCTTTGTGTGAATCACCTGTTTTCCTGCCAAAGATGAAGATGAAACATTTCCATGAGCAGGCAATTCAGCCTGAGTGTGTCTACTGTTATTTTCAGATGAGGAGACTCCGTGTGCATGGTTGCAGCAGGCATTCTTGGGAGCTCATGAGCTGAATTTCAGGAAAAGCCCAAGAAGATTCCACATTTCCCTCAGGATATCCTCAGGAAAATGTCCACAGGTCTGGAAACACTTAGCCATCACTTGCTTACTTGAGAGAAGTCAAAAAGGATTATGGAAACAGATTGGAATGTTGAACCACATTTATAAATGTTCCTAAGCTCCTTCTATTAACCAAAAAAGATGCTGAATAAACAGAAAAAAAAAAAAAAAAAAAAAGATCAGGCTGGGAAATATCACTAGGACTGGCCCCCCCAAAAGAGGAAAAGTACTGTGAATATTTAGTGGAAGAGGAAATGGTAGACATTGACAACCACGGGAGTGAACAAGATAGCTTGTCAAAGGGAAGTGTTAGAAAATTAACTTTCTTAGAGGGCTGAAATAAAACATGTGAAAAAGAAAAAAAAAAGTAAGTCCTTAATCCATTTTATTTTGATTGTTGTATATGGTAAGAGATAGGGGTCTAGTTTTATTCTTCCATATGTGGATATCCAGTTTTCCCAGCACCATTTATTGAAGAGACTGTCTTTTCCTCAAGGTATGTTTGTGGCACCTTTGTCACAAATGAGTTCGCTTTAGATCTGTGGATTTATTTCTGGGTGCTCTAGTCTGTTCCATTGGTCTGTGTGTCTGGTTTAATGTCAGTACCATGCTGTTTTGGTTACTATAGCTCTGTAGGAAATTTTGAAGTACTCCATAAATACATTTAAAAAAAATCAAACCGAGAACTCTTATCAGTTATGATATCATTGGGTAGAGGTAAAATGCGTTCATTCATGAAGCGAAGATACTGTTTGAGCACCTGGTGTATACCAGTCAATGTGCTAGGTGTGGGCCGAGTATAGTGAGAACAGAAATGTGTGAAGAAGGAAAGAAACAGAGCATGAATTATTTGACACTATGGGAGAGCACAATGATCTTGTCTGCTTGGAAATAGGAGACAGCTTTAAGGTGTAATATTGAGTCATTCTTTTGGACAGAATTCTGCAAAGGTGGTAGGCCAGATATCCTTCTTGGTTCTGCCCTCCTCATTCATGGGGACTTTTTAAATTATGATTTTTGAGTATGGGTAACTCCAGCTGTTACCAAGACTATCAGGAAAAGGGAAAGAATAGGGAATCAGGTGAAGACAATGAGAAAGTTATAAGATTGGAAGCTATGAATTCATGCCTGAACAGACATGAAGGCAGAAAACGGGGTTAAAGATGAATAGAAGCAACTATCCAGGTGTAAGAAAAGCCAGGTTAAACGAGATGACATTGATGCCACAATGTTGGCCAAGCCACGAGTGGAGACTATTTCCCTGAGGTCACAGAAGGATATCTTGTTATTAATGTGTGTCCTCTGCATTTGGGACTTCTTAGGATAACAATGGATTCCTCCTCTTTTTGGCTCAGAGAAATTCCACTAATCCCTTTCTTGTGAACTTTCATGATTTTACAGAAATATCTCAGGCTGTAGCCAAGGGCACTGCAACTCTTTGGATGCAATTAGATTTGGGTCAATTAGGAAATAAAATGCTGTAATTACCTCGTATTCTGAGGTTACTCAAGTTGCCCAAAGTGACACAATAGAGATAAATTTGGAAGTCTATCCAGAGCAAATGTCTGGCTGAGACACTTTCTCAGGGAAGCCGAGAGGGCTCTACCCAATGGGAGTCTAAGCTCCCCATCCCAACCTCAGGAGCTCTACATGGACTCAATCAAGTGAAGGGTTCTCAAATGTCAGACAAGGCGCTTCCAAGTCAAGTCTCCAGTGGAGGAAGAAAGTGCACATGGAAGAAAACTTTTCTATTAGGAGAAAGGTCAGATACTGATTCCTAAAAGCCTCAAATCACATTCACTCCTCTTGTCTTTCCGACGCCTCTGCTTCAACCTATGAGTGAGGTAAGAATTTTCCTGAATTGCAAGTATACCTAGCAATTTCCCAGAGAGCAAAAAGCTTAATTTCTACTCTCCCCAATCAGAGGAGTATAAAGCAATTTTATTTGGATGTCATTCCTGTGGCCAGGGTCCCAGAGAATTCTGAAGGTGTAGTTCCTTCCCACCATTGTTAGGGAGAGGATATTTGGTGGATGTGCACTAAGACTCACAACAATTCAGGCATTGTTTCTTTGCAATGCTGAGCTATATATTCCAATATATATTCTTTCCCAAATGCATTGGTTTAAATATAGTTGTTTGTCTGATACATGGAAATCTGCTTAAGCTAAATAACAGATTCGTCTCTTCCTTATTTCCTGCACACACTGGGAAGGTCATTGTTTCCCTCACTCTTGCTCCTGAATGACATCCTTCAGCCCATGCAGTAGCATCAGTGGTAGGAAATTTATGGAGGTACCTGCTTATTAGATATGCTGCGATATCATCAACTGAATTCATACAAATGGTCAGATGGCAAAGAGAATGTGAGCCTACACGACTGTTCCTGGAGTGTCAAAGAGAGCCCAAGACACACCTCTGTGTACCTGGATATTTAGCATCTGGCCTAAACAAAGCAGGGATATGAACTTGAGTTTCCACAATGCTTTTCTTATACGTGGGATCTCTAGGATTGACCTAGAATCCTTTGAAATCATTCATAATGCACCCCTCAGAGTGTTGAACCCAAATGAAATCTGTGCATGGGGAAGCTGTGATTGACTACACACCAAAGCACATTTCCATAGTAGGAATAGATAGATAGATAGAGAGAGATGATGGATAGATAAATAGATAGATGACAGATGAATATATAGATGGGTAGTAGATTGTATATAGGTAGATAATGGATAAATAGATGGGTGATGGATGATAGAGACATAGATAGGTGACAGATGATAAATACATAGATAAATAGATGATGGATAGATGATGGATAGATGAATAGATAGATGTAGATGGATAGATGGGAGATAGATAGATAGATAAATAGATAGGTAGATAGATGGATGATAGATAAATGACAGATTTCTACCGTGAAGTTCTGGCTCTCAGTGGTTCCCCCAGAACCCTCTGTTTATGACTCTGTCTTCCAGCACAGTTAATCTGTCAAATGTCAATTCCAGGAGCATTTTACCAGAAAGTTCTCCACCCTGTCAGCAAAGTATGAGCCCTTCCCCTACGAGGCCACACTGCTGCTGGTAGCAGGGCTGGCTGGGCCCACACAGGTGTACACACTCAGGGAGCATTACTCACCCCATAGCCTATGCAGAAGAAATCAGTGAGGAACAAATTGTTTCCCATGTCCCTTCTGCCATCTTGGCAAAAATAAATGCTGAAGAATATAATACACTGCCTACACATGTATCCATGAGCTTCCTCTGGGTCCTGGGTATGGGAAGTGGGAGCTGTACCTTAACGACCATAGTAGGATCCTCTGGCCGACCTCTTCAGCTGGCCAATGTCCAGTTGCTTCCTTTGGAGGCCTATCATGCAACCATTTTGCAGATTGTATGATCCATCTGACCCAGGAACAGATAAGTGAAGGGTTAGACACCCAGAGATGGTCTCTTAGCTCAGAATGCTCAACAAAGTGTGATAGCCTGGGGGGCTTAGACTACAGACATTTATTGCTCACAGTTCTGAAGGCTGGAGGTCAAAGATCAAGGCATGGCAGATTCAGTGTCTGGTGAGGACTTGGTTCTTGGTTCACAGACAGTGCCTCCTTGCTGGATCCTCACATGGTGGAGAGGGTGAGATGGACAGAGTGAGGGAGGAAGGAATGGAGGGAGAGAAAGATATATACAGAGAGATAGAGAGAGAGTGAACTCCCCAGAGTATCTTCTTATAAGGACACTAATCCTATCGGATCAGGTCTCCATCCTTATGACATCGGTATTAGTCTGTTCTCATGCTGCTAATAAAGACATACCCAAGACTGAGTAATTTATAAAGAGAAAGAGATTTAATGGACTCACAGTTCCACATCGCTGGGGAGGCCTCACAATCATGGCAGGAGCCAAGGAGGAGCAAAGTCACATCTTACATGGCAGCAGCCAAGAGAGCATGTGCAGGGGAACGCTTATTTATAAAACCATCAGATCTTGTGAGACTTATTCACTACCACAAGAACAGCATGGGAAAGATTTGCCTTCATGATTCAATTACCTCCCACTGGGTCCCTCCCATGACATGGGGATTATAGGAGCTACAGTTCAAGATGAGATTTGGGTGGGGACACATCCAAACCATAATATCATTGAATCTTAATTACATCCTGTTAAATTAAGTTTACCTAAAGCTGCCTCCTCACATATTTTAAGTTCAGCCTGAAAGTTTCTCTGCACACAGTGCACTGTAACCTAACTGGATGTGCAAACATGCAAATGGACTGGAATCCACTCCTGTGCCAACCATCAAGTTTTGACCAATCAAAGGTGGCCAATGGTACAAACTGTGTTCAAATAAGGTAAATGCCAAGCTGTAACCAATCCAGCTGTTTCTGTACCTCACTTTCATTTTTCTGTCCATAAATCTTTGACCATGCCGTAGTGCCAGAGATTGAACCTATTCTGGTTTTGCGGTGTGTGTGTGTGGGGGGCTTTTCCTGATTTGGGAATCATTCTTTGCTCAATTATCCTGTTAAATTTAATTTGTCTAAGGTTTTTCTTTTAACAGACATTATTCCAAATACACCCACACTGGCAGTTAGAGCTTTGTCATATGGATTTGGAGGCAAGGGACAGAAACATTCAGACCTGAACAGATGGACATATCCAACAGCCAGTATTCTGTGTGTTGAAGGTAGGGCTCCCCCCTTCCATTAATTAGTCTAATAAATGGTTTGGTGAAATATTTCTCAAAAGTAAAAAAAAAAAAAAAAAAGAAAGAAAAAGAAAATAATCACCTGTATCAGGTGGTCCTTGAGTTTTATGTTTTCAGTTTTTTTTTTTTTTCCCACATGAATGAAATGTAGAATGCAGTCCTCCAAATAAGCTTTCTCTTTTGCTAGCACTGGGCTCTTTTCCAGGTGGGCATATGGGCTAGTTTAGTATTTTACCACCTAGTCAGAGCTCAATAAAAATTAAAATAGAAAAGGTACTGATTTAGTTATAACACAAATGGTTACAGTGGTGCATGTTTATGGTAGTGAGATAAAAACTGAATTTGCAAATGCAATTGGATAGAGCCCTTGGCGGTCACTGTTAGTCACTGTTAACATTAACTGTCCTTCCTGGACCACCCTGATTTGTTGGGTGTCAAAGGTTACTGAACTCACTTTCAGGCATTGCAAAAGGCAAAATGTGCACACTTAGTATCTGTTCGCTAATCTGAAGGGCTGAAAATCTCCCACTAAGCTGGAAGAATGGGGTGGAGTAAATTCAGTGCAAACCAGAGATCCCCGTGGTGTGTCCATAGGTTCATGGTTCCTTCTGAGGAAATGCATGGCCTGTTCTTCATGTCTTGCCCTCAGCCATCATCACCAAGAGCTTCTTCAAGCTGAGCTCTGGAAGTGAAATGTGGGGAGCAAAATACTTCCTAGCCATGGAGAGAAGGACTAGAGTTAAGGGAGGCTCAGCAGAAGAATAGCTGGGCTGCTGCTTGAGCCTTGTCTGGCTTCATTCACCTGCATGCTGCTGGCACTGGGGCTGGAGCCTGCAGCCTGTGTACCTGGGGTTTTAACCTGATCATGGCTCCATTGCCACCCATATGGGTCCTTTGAGTCTCAGCCATGTCCCCAATCTGGCCCTGACCTGGGTGACTCACCTTGAGACTCTATGTCTACATGTCTGTATGTATGTGTTCTGTATGAATTTGTGTACACACGTTTCTGTGTGTTCATGTTTGTATGTGTAGATGCACAAATGCATGCATTTCTGCATGAGTGTATTATGTGTGTTTGTATATGCACACGTGTTTCTGTGTATGAGTTCATGGGTTTCTGTATTACGAATGCATGTGTTTGTGTGCATGTATATACATTCATGCAGGTATATATATGCATGAGCTTCTGTATGAGTTTATATATGCATGTGTTTGTGTGTATATGTGCATGCATGCAGTTTCTGCATGAGCACATGCATGTATGCATTTGTTTGTATATATGTGCATGCATGCTGTTGTATGTATGCATGGGTTTCCATATGAGTGTGTGCATGTGTGCATATACATGTGCATGCATGCAGGTGTATGTATGCATGGGTTTCTGTATAAATGTATGCATGTGTCTGCATCTGCTTGTACATGTACCTGTGTCTGTGTGTGTCCTCCAAAACAATCCTCTCTTTCCTCTCATCTCCATTTTCTTCTGCATTCTTTCTCACTCTGTAAACTGCAGTTCCCAACAAGAATGCAGAGATCCAGCTCATTAGAACATCCATTCTTTATAGAGTAAATCATGCATCTAAATGGCAGTTGTTTTTATGTTGGTAACAGAGTTTTGAATGGGTGAAATAAGACATAGAGGTTAATGTTAAAATCAGTCCTGAGTTACAACACACCATCAAACAGGCTTTCAACAGAAAAAAAGTTCACCAAGCTAAAATTCTGACTGATAAGTTTGAGATTGCTTTCATACCTAAAGACCAAGTTCCAAAATGCATTCAACAAACACATCCACATCTGTGTTTTGCATCTATCAATGGGACATGATGGATAATGGCAAAGGGTTTCTTTTGAGAACGTGAACATTTTATTGGATATTTTCACTGATACCCCAGTGAACGTAGCTCACAAGCATATCCTGTGTCTCAAATACACACATAAACACATACAGATTCTTGAAGCCTCTGAGAGAGTTCCATGCTTACAAATTTTACATATGGTTAAAGTCCAAGCCAGGAGGTGAATGGATGGTTCTCTCCCCCAGAATAGTATAGATTTTATCATGAATACACTCTCTCCCCAGAGATAGGTTTCAGGGTAAGACAATTTATCTCCCTAAGGATTAGAACAGGAAAAATATTGATATGGTTTGGCTGTGTCCCCACCCAAATCTCATCTTGAATCATAGCTCCCACAATTTTCACATGTTGTGGGTGGGAGCCATTGGGAGGTAACTGAATCATGGGAGTGGGTCTTCCTTGTGCTGTTCCCATGATAGTGAATAAGTCTCATGGGATCTGATGGCTTTATAAGGTGGAATTCCCCTGAACAAGCTCTTTTGCCTGCCACCATGTAAGATGTGCCTTTGTGTCCTTCACCTTCTGCTGTAATTGTGAGGTCTCCCCAGCCATGTGGAATTGTGAGTCCATTAAGCCTCTTTTTCTTTATAACTTACCCAGTATGTCTTTATTAGTAGTGTGAGAACACACTAATACAAATGTCATTGTGACAACTATTGTGCCTGAAGCATCTATCTGGTTAGGGCAACTGAGGAATACATGCATCAGAAGCCCTTGCCACAACCAGGAAATCATCCATAAAAGCATAGCAGAGAAATAAGTCCTTCCCTGGGCCCATAGAAGCAGCCGGTGCAGGTATTAGGCACGAGAACTGCCGACATGCTGGTTGATTTATTATAATCCTGGAAGATGTCTGTGCTGTGCTCTGGGACTCTGGGCAGACAGCTGTGCCTCAGTCCTTCCAGGGGCTGACGTCAGCGGTCTGGAACCTGCAGGCAAAAGCTGAAAGCTGTGGGGATGAGAAACTGCCCTGTCTGCGGACATTTGGGAGGGTATCTTAGATCTTTTACTGGCTTTATCTGTCACCTTCCCCCCACTCAAAAGCCCTCTGATGGGGTATTTGTAGCATCCCTGCAAATTCTCCACATGTCACCATCTGGAGAAGAAAAAATAAAGCACCTTCTTGAAAAATGTTATTTTTGCAGGCACATCCTTTCTGAATATGGCCTCTTGCAGCTACAGAGAGACTCTCATCGGGAGGCCAGATTGACAAACTTTTTTTTGAGAAAAAAATATTGGAAAAGATAATGAAAAAACAGGAAATTTTCTCAAAGTGAGCCTTGGAAAGTTTGGCATTGTTGACGGTTAATGTATTGGGCTATTCTTAGGATATTACCGGTGAAGCCACTTGGATGTGAAGGGCCAGCCAGCAACACCAGTGGAGATGGTCGGCTGGAGAAAGCCACTGACTTCACTTGTGTGCTTTTGCCAAATTGGCTTGTCTCTCGCACTCCTAGAAAATGCAGTCTTCTTGGCAGGGGCCCGCCTTCTGCAGAGGTACAGATGGGGCAAAGGCGCCATTGTACTCAGCTGTGTGGACGGCTGACTGTGTCCAGAAAATCCTAAGCAGAGAAAGGCCCAACCAGATCTCGTGTTTTCCACTCTGCATGTACATTAGATGGTCTAGAAAAAGTTTTGGAAACTTATGACAATTTGTTGGCCATGCCACCAAAGACACAGGCAACAAAAGAAAAAGAAAACAAGACAAAAAACCAGGTAAACTGGACTGCACCAAAAACAACAACAACAACTTTTGTTCATCAGAAGACACAAGCAAAAGGGTGAAAAAATAAACCACAGAATGAAAAGATATATTTGCCAATCATATATCTGATAAGGCATATATTTGTTAGAGTTCTCCAGAAAAATGGAAGCAATAGGACAGACAGCTATAGCTATAGATACAGATGATATTTATTATGGGAATTGGCTCACGTGATTATGGAGGGTAAGTCCCACCCACCATATTCTACAAGTTGAATATCTAGATAAACTGGTAGATATGGCTTGTTTGTGTCCCCACCCAAATCTCATCTTGAATTGTAGCTGCCATATAATTCCCAGGCGTTATAGGAGGGACCTGGTGGCAGATAATTGAATCATGGGGGCGGTTTCCCCCAGACTGTTCTCATGGTAGTGAATAAATCTCATGAGATCTGATGGTGTTGTAAAGGGAACCCCTTTTGCTTGGCTCTCATTCTCGCTTGCCTGCTGCCATGTAAGATGTGCTTATCACTTTCTGCCATGATTTTGAGGCCTCCCCAGCCACATGGAACTTTGAGTCCATTAAATCTCTTTTTCTTTATACATTTCCCAGTCTCAGGTATGTCTTTATCAGCAGCATGAAAACAGACTAATACACCTGTGGTGTAAGTCCATCTGAACCCTAAGGTCGAAGAACAAGGGGTGCCCTTGGTGCAACTCCCAATCCTAAATCGTCCTTACCATAAGTATTTAGTGAAACCACCACCCAACCCTACCTCACCCTCAGCAATCACTCAAGGAATAAAATGACAGGCTTTACACGACTTTTCACATCCACATTAGGAAAGAATATTTCTAAATGGTCTCAGCTTCCAATCACACGAGCGTTTCATTAAAGAAAGACGCGGGGGCAGGGCCAAGATGGCCCACTAGAAGCTGCCGCGTTCAGAGGCTGCCATGGAGAAAACCGTAAAAAGCATGCGAATCCTTCACCGGCAACCAAGGCATCCAGGTTCTCTCATGAAAACTGACTAGAAAGGCCAGTGTGACCCACGGAGAGATGGAAGAATAGTGTGGTGCGGTGGCCCACCTGAGAGCCACGCAGGGAAGGGGAACCCTCTCCCGTCAGCCAAGGGAGGCGGTGAGTGAGCCTGCTCCCCAGCCGGGGAAACTGCTTTCTCCACGGAACTATGCAGCCCTTGGATCGGAAGACCCCACTCATGAACCCATGCCACTGCGACCTAGCCTCCCAACCCCAGAACACGCAGATTCTTACGGCCTCTCAGCTGGAATCTGCTTAAGCCTACCGAACTCCTGGGGCGAAGGGCGACCAGCACCAGCTGCAGCCGCCTGCTGTCTAAGCCCTTTGAGCTCTTTGGGGGAGGGGCAGCAGCCAGCACTGGGATTCGAAACTGCCTAACATGCTAAGTTCCCTGGGCAGGGGAAGGGTGGCACCCATTTCTATAGCTCCAGGCTGTGATTTTCCCCTGTTGGAGCCAGGGAGGCTGGACGGCCTGAAAACCCAAAAGGCCAGAGTGCATCTTCTCCTCCAAATGATCACAACGTCTCTCCATCAAGGACACAGAACTGGACGGAGGATCAGATGGACAAATTAACAGAAGTAGGCTTCAGGAGATGGGTAATAAAAAACTACATTCAGCTAAAAAAAAGCACGTTATAACCCAATGCAAAGAAGCTAAGAACCTTGACAAAAGTTTAGGTGAATTGCTAACTAGAATAACCAGTTTAGAGAGGAACATAAATGACCTAATGGAGCTGAAAAACACAGCGCAAGAACTTCATGAAGCATACCCAAGTATCAACAGCTGAATCAACTAAGCAGAAGAATATCAGAGTTTGAAGACCATCTTACTGAAATAAGACATGCACACAAGAATAGAGAAAAGAGTTAAAAGGAATCAACAAAGCCTCCAAGAAATACGGGACTTCATAAAAAGACTGAACCTATGACTGATTAGAGTACCAGAAGGAGATGGGGAGAATGGAAACAAGCTGGAAAACACACTTCAGGATATTATCCAGGAGAACTTCCTCAACCTAGAAAGACAGGCCAACATGCAAATTCAGGAAATACAGAGAACATCATTAGGATACTGCATGAGAAGATCAACCCCAAGACACATAATCATCAGATTCTCCAAGGTTGAAATGAAGAAAAAATGTTAAGGGTAGCCAGAGAGAAAGGCCAGGTCACCTACAAAGGGAAGCCCATCAGACTAACAGTGCACTTCTCAGCAGAAACTCTACAAGCGTAGGTGATGCTGAGGCTCTTGTTGCAGAGGCAACACTTGCAGATCCGCTGGTTTGGATGCCGCCCTCTCTGCTGAGCAGGTGCGGTGAGAATCCATGCTCATCTTGATTGCTGGTAAAATGGGTGAGTTGAGTCATGAAAACAACAAACCAGCCAAACTCCTTTGCCTCCTTAAACCCTTCTAGGAAGTCCTGAGTTATGGAATTTGGACCATGCCTTGCAGACCTGTGCATCCTCCTGGAGTGCTGGGCTCACGTGCGGGTGCCTGCCTGAGACAGATCCCTCCAGGCACAGAGCATCACTAAGAAAATGCCTCGTGGGCAAGGCAGCGTTTGTCTAGCTGGACTGCATGTCCCAGCAACTCAAGCATTAGAGGTTAAGAACTGCCCTGCATGTGATTCCTCCTCTCATCTCCTGGGGTTCACTCGTCAGCAGGGTAATGCTGATCTGCAAGCATCCGCCTCCTCTTGTGTTTCTTCCTATGGGTTCCAGGGATGAGCAGGGCAAGTGCACATGGAATTCAGCCACAAGTTTCATCACAGTAGCCCAGGGTAGCATGAAAACCCAGCCACTGATGCATGCACATGCACACACACAGAGACACTCCAACATGCCCAGGCACACACACACACACAGGTATCTATACACACACAGATGTGCACGGACTTACATATACAGACACACATATGCAAACACACACACGCACACAGACACACTTGGACATGCCCAGGCACACACACAGGTATCTATACACACACAGACATGCAAAGACTTACATATACAGACACACATATACAAACACACACACACATGCATGCACAGAGACACACTCCAACATGCCCAGGCACACACAGGTATCTATATTCAGACAGATGTGCACACACCTCCATTTACAGATACACATATACAAACACACATGCACAGAGACACACTCCAACATGCCCAGGCACACACACAGGTATTTATACACACACAGACAGATGTACACGGATTTAGATATACAGACACATATATACAAACACACATGCACACAGAGACACACTTGGACATGCTCAGGCACACACAGGTATCTGTAACACACAGATATGCACAGATGTACATATACAGACACATATAGACACACGCACACAGACACACTCAGACATGCTCAGGCACACAGGCAGGTATCTATACGCAGACAGATGTGCAGACACCTCCATATACAGATACACATATACATGCACACATGCAGAGACACACAGACAAACACAGGCACTCTCAAACACTCGGATGCATACATAGGTATCTACACACACAGACACAGACTTACAAATACAGACACACATATACGAATAGACACATACATGCACACAGGGACACAACATGCTCAGGCACACACAGGTATCTGTAACACACAGATATGCACAGATGTACATATACAGACACATATAGACACACACACGCACACAGACACACAGGCAAACACTCTCAGACATGCTTGGGCACATACACAGGTATCTATAAACACACAGAAACACACATACTTACATATACACACATATACAGACACACACACACGAAAACACAGACATGCTCATACACACACACAGGTATCTATACACACACAGACGTACACAGACTTACATATACAGACACCCATACACACACACACACAGGCACTCAGACATGCCCGGGCACACAGGTATCTATACACACACAGACAGTATGCACAGACTTACATATACAGACAGACACACAGACACACAGGGAAACATTCAGACAGGCTTGGGCACATACACAGGTATCTATAAACACACAGAAACACACATACTTACATATACACACATATACAAACACATGCAGAGACATATATACACACATGCATATATACACAGACACATATGCAAAACCACAGACATACATAGAACACATATGCACATACTCATCCATACATACAGGCATACACACAGAGACACATAAAACACACAGTACACTATCACAGTGCATACTTACCCACAGGCACACATGAATACACACACACATACGTGTGTACACAGGACACACATACACAGACACATATGCAGACACACTCAGGCACACACAGGCATCTATATATGCACACACAGAGAACATATATGCACATTCTCATACACACATACATGCATATACACAGAGACATACGTAAAACACACAGCACACCTATCACAATGCACACTGATACACATGAATACATACAATACACACATACACACATGTGCATTCATGCAGACACACAGGACGCAGATACGCATACATGCTCACAGAGACATACGGGGCATATACACAGACATACAGAATACATTCTATACACATACACACGTGTGTATATAGTGTGCAGACACGGAGGCACACAGACACCCACACCCAGCCACTCACCATCTTTGCTAAGGGGAACAGTACTTTCAGAGTCTTCAGACCTACATACAGCCGTGTCTCTCCTTACATGAACTGGATCCCACATGCCGCTGATACACCCAGCCCTGTGACCATCAGAGACCCTGTCTCCCCTTTCCTGAGGGAGTCACCCCCTACCTGGCTTTCAAACTCATTCTCTACCTGGAAAACATAAGGCTCTTTTATGGCCCTCCACACCATCGTCCAGCAAGCCCACTGGACACACAACCGCACCTTAGCATCCTGCTCCTTCTGGAACCTCCCTAAAGGAATCTAAACAAGGACCACTCCAAGCTGCAGCATGGAAAGCGGCCGTGGTGCTACTCACATGCCACCGTGGTCCGTCTCCCATGTGGCGTCCACAGTCTGTTCAGACTCCGGCAGGAAGCCTCATCCCTGGCGGTGGACAGAGCCTTTTCCCCACGCTTTCATGGCTGCAGACATCCCTCTGCTTGGTGTCCTCCACTCTCTGCTTGGGAGGGAGATGAGAGCCCGGCCAGCGAGCTACCTCACATGGCTCCTGGATCCTGCACGCTAGCCAGGAAAGGAAGCACCTTCATTAAACACACTCTGCACTCATCTGAAATCAGCTTCACACATTCACAGGGAGAAGTCTTCATCAAGAAGAAATCGTGTTTATGCCTGTAGAAGAGCAGCCACTGCCACAACAGCGTACTCAAGTATTTCCTTTTCCGAAAACAAAATAGTTATTTGCATGGAAGGAGAAGAGAGATCTCGGGTGTGGAGACCAAGGTCTGAGCAGAAGTGGATTTAGGAGGAGGAGGAGCTCTGGAGAGAAGAGAATTTCAGAGCTCAACTAGGGCCTGTGGCTTTTGTGTAGGCCACTGAGTCAAATCTTCTAGGAGTACGGACAGATCTGTGCAGCCTAGAGATTGGATGGATTTTTATCAGTTATGCAGAGCTGGGAGCAGGATACACCTCATCCCTGTTTCTGGGCCAAAAATCTCTCTATGAGCCTACCTGCTCTAAATTGACCACACCTGATCTGTCCCACCTGCTTTCAATAGAGCACACCTGATTGACCCTGCCCGCTTTATGTATTCCACACCTGCTTTATCTTATCCCACGTGCTTTTAGATCACCCAACCTGATTGACTCTACGTGCTCTACCTAAACACACCTGATTAATCCCACCTGCTTTCAATAGAGCACACCTGATTGACCCTGCCTGCTTTGACTAGGCCTCATCGCAGATTCCGCCCGCTTTCAATACACTGCACCTGATTGACCCTGCCTGTATTATGTCGACACATCTGATCAATCCCACTACTTTCAACAGACCACACCTGCTTTATTTCACCTGCTTTAAATACACCACGCCTGCTTTATCTCAGCTTGTTTAAATAGAGCATACCTAATTGACCTTGCCTGCTTAATGTAGACCACATCTGCTTGAAATCACCCATACCTGATTGACTACATGCGCTACATAAACCATGCCTGATCAATCCCACCTGCTTGAAATCATCATACCTGATTGACTCTACATGCTCTAAATAAACCACACCTGATCAATCCCGTCTGCTTTAAGTAGACCATGCCTGACTGACCCTGCCTGCTTTGAATAGTCCACATCTCAGTGATTCCACCAATATGCCACACCTGATTGATCCTGCCTGCTTTATGCAGACCCATCTGATCAATCCCACTGCTTTCAATAGACCACGCCTGCTTTATCTCACCTGCTTTAGACCATGCCTGCTTTATCGCATCTACTTTAAATCATCCATAGCTGATTGAGTCTACATAGACTCTGCATCAACCACACCTGAGTAATCCCACCTGCTTTAAATACAACATCCCTGATCGACCCTGCCTACTTTGAATAAGCCACATCTCAATGATTGCACCTGCTTTAAAGGCACCACACCCGATTGACCCTGCCTGGTTTATGTAGACACATCTGATCAATCCCACTGCTTTCAATAGACCATGCCTGCTTTATCTCACCTGCTTTAAATCATCCATACCTGACTCTACGTGCTCGAAATAAACCACATCTGATCAATCCCACTGCTTTCAATAGACCATGCCTGATTGGTACACACCTGGTTTAAATCATCCATACCTGACTCTACGTGCTCTAAATAAACCACATCTGATCAATCCCACTGCTTTCAATAGACCATGCCTGATTGGTACACACCTGGTTTAAAGGCCACACCCAATTGACCCCCACATGCTGTAAATCAACCACAACTGATGAAGCCTACCTGCTTTAAATTGGCCACATCTGATTTATCCCACGTTCTTGGAACCACACCTGATTTATCCCACCTCTTTTAAATAGATCACATCTAATTGACCCTAATGCTCTAAATAAGTGACACCTGATTGACCCCACGTGCTGTAAATAGATCACGCATCATTTATCCCACCAGCTTTAACTGAACTACAGCCACTATGGAAAACAATGTGGAGATCCCTTAAAGAACTGAGAGTAGATCTACCATTTGATCCAGCAATCCCACTCCTGGGTATCTACCCAGAGGAAAAGAAGGCATTATATGAAAAAGACTTGCCCACACATGTTTATAGCAGCACCATTTGCAATTGCAAAAATATGGAACCAACCCAAATGCCCATCAATCAACAGGTGGATAAAGAAAATGTGATATATCTATACCATGGAATACTACTCAGTCATAAAAAGGAATGAAATAATGGCATTTGCAGCAACCTGGATGGAATTGGAGACCATTATTCTAAGTGAAGTAACTCAGGAATGGAAAACCAAAGATCGTATGTTCTCACTCATAAGTGGCAGCTAAGCTATGAGGACGCAAAAGCATAGGAATGATACAATGGACTTTGGCAACTCAAGGGAAAGGGTGGGAGTGGGGTGAGGGATCAAAGATGACACATTGGGTACAGTGTACACTGCTTGGGTGACGGGTGCACCAAAATCTCAGAAATCACCACTAAAGAACTTATCCATGTACCCAAACACCACCTGCTCACCAATACCTATTAAAATTAAATAAACTACACCTGATTGAGCACACCTGCTTTAAATCATCTTCCCAAACATACTTAGACATACTCAGTCCTGGTTCTGAAGAGAACAGCTCGAGGGCCCACACAATCTGAAAGGGAACTAGGGAACTCAGTCAGGACTTGTTCTCTTTCCTCGTTAAGGTCATGACGGAAGAACCGCAGCTGAGTCTGCAAGGCAGGTCTGAACACACCGTGCTCTCAAGATAGCTCTAGAAACTCAATCCCACTCTTTTTCTTCCCTCATTAATTATAGTCCATTCTGCATTAAGGAGACAGATGTATTCCCCTAAATCACTGTGCTATGCAAAAAACACTCAATAATAACCACAGGGCTTGTGGAAAAACCATGGTGTGGAGCAGCCCTCAAATATGTTATCACTGATGCAAATAATATACAATTTGTCAATTAAAAATGAATAAATAGGGCTCGGTGCAGTGGCATCCCAGCACTTTGGGAGGCTGAGGTGAGTTGATCACTTGAACCCAGGAGTTTGAGACCAGCCTGGGCAACTTAGCAAAACCCTGTCTCTACAAAAATACATGAAATTAGCCAGGCATATTGGTGCGCACCTGTAGTCCCAACTACTCAGGAGGCAGAGGTGGGAGGATCACCTGAGCCCAGTAGGTCGAAGCTGCAGTGAGCTGAGATCACACCACTGCACTTCAGTCTGGGTGACGGAGCAAGACCCTCTCTCAAAAAGAAAAAGAAAAAGAAAGAAATAAACAAGGAGATAAAAGACTGTTAACATTGTAACATAGTTTTGCATGTGCTAAATTGTTAAGGCATATGTAAACGTTACAATATATGTCAGCAGACCTTACCCAGAAAAAGACCTGATGTTGGCTGGTGCACATGGGCCTCAGAAGGGTAGCCACTTGGGAGATATTGTAAAGTTGAGGAAGGCAGTGCTATGGTCTAAATGTTTGTATCACCCCCAAAATTCCTGTATTGAAACCCTCACCCCAAGGTGCTGGTGTTAGGAGGTGGGCTCTTTGGGAAGTGATGAGGTCGTGAGGGTGAAGCCTCATGGATGGGATTAATGCCCTTATGAAAAACACCCCGAGAGCTCCCTTGTCCCTTCCACCATGTGAGGACAAAGCAAGAAAGCACCATCTATGAACCAAAAAGCCAGTCCTCCCCAGACACTGAATCTGCCACACAGTGATCTTGAACTTCTAGCCTGCAGAACTGTGACCAGTAAACGTCTGTTGTTTAAACCACCCAGACTGTGGTATTTTGTTATATAGCAGCCTGAATGCAGTAAAACAGGCAGAAAAATGGATGTGCATGCTGCTCCTAAGACACCTGTAAACTGAGGAAGTGGGTATATGTTTGAGGTGTGGACGTGTGTGCTTTTTCTTTATTCAGGTGACGCTTCCTGGTGATGCAATTCTCTTTGCTCACCTGTGGGTTTTGTTGTTGTTGTTGTTGTCTTACTTTGTTGTGTGTGGAGAAGATTATGCAAAATCCAACGCAAAATGTGCAGTATGTTCAAGTGTGCCCTCATATGTCAATTGCATTGGAACCCATTTGTGTTTTCCAAACAAATGTTATGGAACAATTGAGTGTTCATTATGTGTGTATGTGTGTGTGTGCATGTGTGTGTGTGCCTGTGAGAGTGAAAGAGAGAGAGAGAGTTAAATCCACCCATTGCTTTTTCTTCCACGTGTCAAGGATAATACTAAGCTTTAACAAGTCAATGCAATACAATAAAATGCAAAATATAATGCCATGAACGAGATAACACAACGTAACACAGCACACTACACTACAGATGATTCCTCCCAGGTTTGAGTGATATTCTCCTTCCCCTACAGTGGGTCTAGCTTGTCTTCTAACTGAGCATGTGTGCACACACACGCACGCACACACACATACATGCATTCCCATCCCCCCCCCAGTGAGAAGATACATTACTTTTCTTCTTCTTCTTTGTTTCTTTGAGATGGAGTCTCACTCTGTCTTCCAGGCTGGAGTACAGTGGCACAATTTCAGCTCACTGCATCCTCTGCCTCCTGGGTTCAAGTGATTCTCCTGCCTCAGCCTCCTATCTGGGATTACAGGTGCCCACCACCACACCTGACTAATTTTTGTATTTTTAGTAGATATGGGGTTTCACCATGTTGGTCAGGCTGGTCTTGAACTCCTGACCTCAGGTGATCTGCCTGCCTTGGCCTCCCAAAGTGCTGGGATTACAGATGTGAGCCACTGTGTCCAGCCACATGACTTTTCTGATACCTTTTCTATTGCTTACATATTTGTTATTTTCATTCAAAAGTGCCTTCCTTTTGCCTGGAGCAGTTAGCTGATGACTAAATAGTTGCAGAATGAAAACGCACTTGAAGGCGTTGTCAGGAAGTCCTACCAAGGCTGTTTTCTTTGGCGGTGACCAATTTTTTCTCCCGGGGAGACAAGCAGGGCCAATAAATCAGGGATATTTTAGGAACTTCAAGGAGAAAACTGAGTGGAAGATGGTGAGAGAATTATTCCTACCCAGAGGGCTTTGGAGAAGGTGAGAATCATGGGACCAGAGCCTGTTGCACAGGAGTGAAGAGTCCTGGGTGGTGTTGAAGTTGGCCAAGTACATGTGTCCTGAAAGTTAAATATTGAGCCAAAAATGCATTAACAGCCACTTCCATTAGGGGTGTGTGTGTGTGTGTGTGTGTGTGTGTGCGCAGGATTGGTGGAAATTTAAGCAGGATGCATAGGAAGTTGCTGTTTATAAGGGGGCTGTATTCATCTGCTAGGGCTGCCATGACAAAGAGCCACAGACCGGGTGGCTTGAACAACAGAAATTTATTTCCCCACTGTCCTGGAGGCTGAAAGTCTGAGATCGAGGTGTGGGAAGTGCTGGTTCCGCCTGAGGCCTCTCTCCTTGGCTTGCAGACACCATCTTCTCCCTGTGTGCTCACATGGTCCTCCCTCTGTGCAGGTCTGTGTCCAAATCTCCTCTTCTTATGGGAACTCTAGTCTTATTGGATTAGGGCCATTCATAATGACCTCATTGTACCGTAACTATCTTTTTAAATACCCTGTCTCCGAATAAAATCACATTCTAAGATACTGAGACTTAGGGCTTCAGTGTGGACATTTTAGGGGCACATAATTAACTCTGTAACAGAAGATGGAGATATTTTTCCTTCCAAAAAGCTATCATCTGCATTGGGATGTCAGGTTCATACAGACACACTGAAATGTGCACTTTTTAATTTTGTCTCCATCAAGAAAAAAATGCAACCCTTGCTTTTGTAGTTATTATGGGAGAGTGGAAAAATTATTCCACAAATTCCAAATGAAACCAAAAGAATGCTTGCATTTTTCTCTTTTAGCACTTCCAACACAGTCTTTGTCAGCCTCTGTTCATACCAGCAAAGGGAGGGGCAGAAAAAAGTGGGGAAACCCAACTTATGCTCCATGCTCAGGGAAAGGCCTCCTTACATTGTTAGATTCCATTGATCGACTTTGGTGAGCAGCTCCTTTACATCGACTTTCTGGGATGTGGGTCCATGCCTCACCTTCACTCACCCACCTACAAACATGCCCCAGAGATAGAATGGGCTGCAGCCCCCAAGCCTTCAAAACCAAGGCAGGAAATTCCTCCTAGAGCCAATTCACTGCCGGGTAAGTGTTTAATCCAACAGATACATTGTAAGACATGAAGTATGCATGGTGCATATTTAAGATAAGGTGAAACAGCAAAATAAATTATCAATAGAGTAAGAAGAAAACCTACAGAATGGGGAAAACATTTGCAAAGTATGCAGTGGACAAAGGACTAATATCCAGAATCTATAAGGAACTTAAAAACAAGTCAACAAGAAAAAAAAAACCAAAACAAATAATCCATTAAAAAGTCAGCAAAGGACATGAACATACAGATTTCAAAAGAAGACATACATGAATCCAACAATCATATGAAAAAAAGCTCGACATCACTGATCATTAGAGAAGTGAAAATCAAAACCACAATGAGAGAGCATCTCACACCAGCAAGAATGGCTTTAAAAAATGAAAAAACAACAGATGCTGGTGTGGCTGCAGAGCAAAGGGAACACTTACACACTGCTGGTGGGAATGTAAATTAGTTAAGCCCCGGTGGGAAGCAGTTTGGAAATTTCTCAAAGATTTAGAAATAGAACTACCATTCCACCCAGCAATTTCATTACTGGGTAGCCACCCAGAGGAAAATAAATCATTCTACCACAGACACACATGCACTTTTATGTTCCTTGCAGCACTATTCACAATAGCAAAGACATGGAGTCAACCTAAGGGCCCATCAATGGTGGACTGGATAAAGAACATTTGGTACATATACACCACAGAATACTACACAGTCATGATAAAGAATGAAATCATGTCCTTTGCAGAAACATGGGTGGAGCTGAAGGCCATTATTCTAAGTGAATTAACACAGCAGCAGAAAATCAAATACCACATGTTCTCACTTATAATTGGGAGCTAGACATTGAGTGTACAAGGACACAAAGATAGAAACAGTAGACACTGGGGATTCCAAAAGCAGGAAGGAAGAGAAGAGGAGAAGGGTTGAAAAAGTACTTATTGGGTACCAGGCTCACTACCTGAATGACGGGTTCATTAGGAGCCGCAACCTCAACATCATGCAATATACTCAGGTCAGAAACTTACACATGTACCCCCTGAATCTAAAATAAAATAAGTATCAATAAAAGATAAGGTGAAACTTCAAGGATACCTACACTGGCATGGATCAAAGGGATACTTGGGACTGCATTTTCAGATTCCAGGAGAATATAATCTTTCCCTGCTATGTGCATTTGCATACATTGGCTTCTTATGAGATGCCACATATCTTGAACACTTATGTATCCCATTCATGGTTAAGTTTTATCAACTGAAAAACAGGAACTCTATACCCGTCTTGCCAATGGCTATGAGAATAAGTGATACTTGCTATGATGCAATTAACCCCAGCCTGACCCATGCCCAGCACTCACTTGGGGGTGGTTATTACTATATTTCTCTCCAAATGGAAAGAAGAATGTGGACCTCTCCTAAATCACTTGGCTTGTCGGTCCTGCCTTCTCATATTAGACTTAAACAGTTATCGAAGCTTTAGCCTAGAATAGAATGATTTTGTATTAGTCCGTTCTCATGCTGCTAATAAAGACATACCCAAGAGTGGGTAATTTATAAAGAAAAAAGATGTCCAATGGACTTACAGTTTCACATGGCTGGGGAGGCCTCACAATCATGGAGGAAAATGAAGGAAGAGCAAAGGGACTTCTTACATGGTGATGGGCAAAAGAGAGAGGAGAGAGGACTTATAAAGAGAGAGGACTTACAAAGAGAGAGGAACTCCTCTTTTAAACCCATCAGATCTTGTGAGACTTATTCACTATCACAAGAGCAGCATGGGAAAGACCTGTGCATATGATCCAATTACTTCCCACCAGGTCCCTTCCATGACACGTGGGAATTGTGGGAACTACAGTTCAAGATGAGATTTGAGTGGGGACACAGGCAAACCAAAACACAGTTCTTTTGCGAAATTTCTTATTCATCGAAGCACTTAAAGAGATTTGGGTCTTAAAATATATTTTTTGAATAATTTCAGTTTAGGGCCAATCACATCGTTTGCTAAGCAAATGGTGCTGAATTAGTTTTCCTACAACAGATGCATTTGTATTCCTAACTGATATCTCTTAAAGTGAGTTGAATTTGGGACTGGTATTGAATTGCTTTTAATGCTTTATTATTATTTCCTCGAGCCTGAAGGATCTGTTTGCAAATGTAGCAGTTTCAAGATAAATGTACAAAGACCATCTTTCCATTGCCTCTCAAATAATTTTTAATACTTTTTAAAAATTAGGATAAGAATAGTCTGGATTCTTTTCAATACTACTGTTTTTTAGATTATGCATGTTCCTTCAGAATGTTTCATTTTTATCAGATTAGTCAGCAATTGGCAAATGACTAAAATTTTTATCAAAAGCATTTACTCAATGGCTCAGACACATTTTTAAACTACAGGAATATGGTCATCTTTTGTACTGTTTTGTTTTACTTCATGGATTAATGTTCACAGTGTTGAGTGATTCCAGGACATGAAATATGGCGTCCTTCCTCTTCCCGGCTTTTATTCTTCTCTTTCTTCCAGAGTAGACACATTCCTGGAAGTGAGTGGGAGTGAAGCACACAGCATTTTGTATGCTGTGGTGGGGACCTTCCCAGCTACTATCAATAGACTATTTCAGTGTCATCCAATTTCTCTTCTGTAATGACTCATGGAGTCCTTGTGCTGAGCCATGAGCCTCGTTGTCTATAAAGAGGTTTTGTCCACCCCAGTCTATTGGCCAAGACCTACATGGTTTACCATTAGCTCTTTCAAATAGCTTAAAAAAGTATGCTAGTCACAGCCCTTCTGCTTTTCAATTTCCTTCCAGGATAATGTTCATGGATACCATATGACCTGTATTGGTGTGAGCTAAAATTATCCAGCCATCAAGTTGAACATGGACACCTCAGGTACTTCTCTGTGTATCTTTTTTCCTACCTGGTGCATCTTGCTCAGATAGCTAGAATAGAATTCTCAGGAGATCATTTTTGTCTGTTCAAGATAGTCCCTGTAACAACCTTCCCTTAGTGGTCAGCTCTATTAACTGTTTGCTGCTGTTAGAATGTAATAAGATTATGGAAAACAACTCATAAAAACCAAACGATTCTCAGACACAGATTCTAGATCCTTCTGATGGCCTCGCAGATCCGGAGACCCTACAATGGATTAGACATAGTGAGAAGCACTACGTGTATGTTATCTCAATGAATCCTTAGGACCTATGATAGTGGCCACTATTCATTTGTGCCACTGCCTGGCCTCTCTAGAAAACAGTACCCTTGGGGAAGTGGTGGGGATTTTGATCTCAGAGAAACAGGAATAAAGGAAGAGGGGAAAGTGCTGGGAAAGAAGGCAAGAAAGCCAGTGGAAGGGAGGGTGCCCTGAGCTGTCCCTGGCTTTGTAGATAATTCAGCTGACTATGTTGTCTCTTGAGAAGACCTTTTGGAATCATGGTGCACCTGTGATGTTCCAACAAACCGGGGTGGAAAGTAGAGTTTTTCCCACCAATTTCCTTCCATCTCCTGCGCCATTTGGCCAAAGGTTGCCCTATGGCCAGTTAAGTCCATCCTTTGAGTAGCATCCCCTGGTTCCTCCAGGGACCATTGGGAAAATGAGATTCACGACCCAGGGCTTGGTGCTACATCTGAGTCAAGAGGTGTTGGGAAGAGCCCAGGGCCTCTCCCTGGCTGGGGCCTGTAGGGGCCAAGGGAAAACGTCTCCTTTGCCCTGCGAAGATTCACTGAAAAATCAACAAAGGGCGGCTGAATAGGAGCAAAGGCATACAAATATATTAACTTGCACATGGAGGAGAATCACAGAGTGATGACCCCAATTCCCCAATGACGTGTAGAAGCTTATACACCATCTTGAAGTTACAGAAAGAAAGGGGTCAAAAAGAGCATGGTCAAAAACAGGTTTTTTTTACAGAAAGAGCATGGTCAAAAACAGGTTATGGTGGTGAATCAGGTTATGATGGCCAGGCAGGTTATGGGAGAGGGAGAAGAAGAGGTCTGGCTAGCAAAGAGGGTCATGTTATGTAGATGAAACTTCACAGGTAATAGCCCCCAGAGAGAATAAATGGCAAATGTTTCATTCCAACTTGAGAGTATTAGACTCAGTTCATCTTTTTTAGACCCAGACAAGGAAAGGCCTCAGAAGAGGCCTGGTTACATCAATGCAGATTCTCTACAGGTGCAAATCTCCCCACTAAATACAGTTTTGCAGGGCTGCTTCTGTTTGCTGGCCCTCTGACTGCCATCCCAAAATATGCCAAAGAAGTATATTTTGATGTAAAATATTTTTATTTTCTTCAGGCCTCAGCATTAAAACAAGCCTGGCCCATGTGGAATCTGTCAAGCAGTGGCCACTGGGGCAGAATGGTTCTCCAGGGACCCTGAAGACGAGCAAGGCAGGAGGATGGGAGGCCAAACATTAGAACAATCAGATCCAGACTCCCTTTTTCAAATGTGGAAACTAAACAAGTAACAAGCCAACCCTACCAATCATCATTATCATCATCACCATCATCACCGTTACCATCACCATTATAACTCACCATCATCACCATCACCATCATCATCACCATCACCATCACCATCATCACCATCATTATCACCACCATCATTATCACATATCATCATTATCATTACTATCACCATCATCGTTATCACCACCACCATTATCATCATCACCATCATCACCATCATTACCATCACCACCACCACCATCATCACCATTACTATCATCATCACCACCATCACCACCACCATCATCCTCATCACCATGACCATCACCACCACCATTATCATCACCATCATTATCATCACCATCACCACCACCATCATCACTATCATCATCATCACCATCATCACCATTACTATCATCACCATCACCACCATCACCACCATCATTATCACCATCACTACCATCACTACCATCATCATCACCACCACCATTATCTTCACCATCATCGTCATCACCATCATCACCATCACTGTCATCAACATCATCATCATCACCAACACCACCAGCACTATCATCACCATCATCATCACCATCACCACCATCATTATCACCATCATCACGATCACCACCAGCACTATCATCATCATCACCACCATCACCATGACTATCATCAGCATCATCACCATAACCACCACCATCGTCATCAGCAGCATCACCACCACCACCATCATCACCATCACCAACATCATCATCATCACCATCACAATCATCATCGTCATTGGCAAATGGTGACTTGGACTCAGAACTATGTCAGCTGAAGACTCAGCAGTTTCAGAGACCTAATGTAACAAGGTAAAATGATGCCTGAATTTCCTTATATAACTGACCTAGGCACTTGGATTCAGGAACAAAGTATTTCCCTTTCCCATTGTAAGGTCTTTAAGGTACTGATTTTAAAAATCCTCTAATTCTTTCTATCTCTCCATCCTCCGTTTCTTTCCATTTCTGTATAGCAGCAGCTTTCCTAAAACTGCCCTGGTTAAGTTGATCCTCCATTATATAGTTATTTATGGCCTACCATGAGATAGTCCCTTCCCATCCCATAAGACAGAAGGAGGGATCCCTGTATCTTTTCCTTCCCTGGGTCAAGCAGCCAATCCCAAATTCACTAGAGTTAATCTAATAAACGCATTTTATTGTATATATTATTGCTCATGGAGTCCCAGCTCTTCTTACTTTATCACAGTAGACCCACATCTTAGCAGATTTGTAACAAAATAGTAAGAGTGACCCATTCATTTAAAACTCATTGTTTCAGAATTTTAGCAGATGCTTTTCAACTTGTTTCATTAACCTTCAACAAAGTTCTGTGAAGTAAATGAAATTGAACAATTATTTCACACATGCACACACACACACATACAGAATGAAGGCACAGAAACTTAGCAAAGATCACGCAGCAAAACATAACAGAAAAACAGAGATGGAAATTCACAGGACTGCATGCCTATTATAGGGACCTTCCAGCAAGCTTAATTCAGGCCCTATAAAGTAATTTTGGAACGAGATATTTATAAAGCTATCACCTACTCTAGCTCCTTAGATTTCTGTACCAGAAATGTTTATAATGATTTGCCCCAATACTGAGCTTATCTGATGCTCACAGTCTTTGAGGCAACTAGACAAATTCGTTTTAGAGCCAGGATCTCTTGACTTGCAAACATGCATGATCAAGTTGGGTTCACTCTTTTCCTGAGTCTTGAGGTTGGCTTCATCCATGTGGGTTTGGACATGCCTCCAGCCTTAGACAGATGAAGAAAACTCACTCAGATGGAAAGAACAGAACCCGGTCATCTGGCCTTTCTCATCCCTGAGAGTCCCCTAACCACACAGTGCTTATCATGAGTGTTGGGCCTGCCTTCCATTTATGTGCAAAGGCAAAAGCCATTACCTGGTTTCATTTATCATTCTTTCCCCCTGAAAATTCTTGGCTCTGTTCTATCTCACATGCTGACCTTGGAGGAAATTGCTGCAGCCCCTTCATGCCTAAATCTGTCCAAGCTGCAGCACCAGACAGGGCTCGTTGACTTTCGCGTAGACACAAACCCTACTGTTTCCGTGGATGTTGGAAGCCCATCTCTCCTGGGGAGGCCTTTCAGCAAACACACAATTGCCTTTCTAGCTTATAAAAACACACACCCTCGAGGAATGTCAGCTTATATGCTGTTGGTAGGAATGTAAATTAGTACAACCTCTACAAAAAATAGTATGGAGCCATCTCAAAGAACTAAACATAGAAGTACCATTTGATTCAACAATCCCACTACCCAAAGGGGAAAAAAATCATGCCAAAAGATAACCTGCATGCGTGTGTTTATCACAGCACCATTCACAATAGCAAATTCATGGAACCAGCCTAAGTGTCCATCAGTGGATGAGAAGATAAAGAAACTGTGGCATATATATAATACACAATGGACTACTCTTCAGCCACAGGAAGAATGAAGTCATGTCTTTTTGAAGTAACATGGATGGAATGAGGGGCGTTATCCTTAGTGAAATGACTCAGAAACAAAATGTCAAATACCGCGTGTTGTCACTTATAAGTAGGAGATAAACAATGTGTACACATGGACATAGAGTGTGGGATAATAGACATTGGAGACTGGGAAAGGTGGGAGGGTCGTGGGTCTCTATAAGTAATGAGAAATTACTTATAGGTACAATGTAGATTATTCAGGTGATCGATGCACTAAAAGCCCTCCTCCACCACTATGTAATATATCCATGCAACATCACTGCACTTGTACTTCCTAAATTTGTATAAAATTTTTTTTCTTGAGACTGAGTCTTGCTCTGTCACCCAGGCTGGAGTGCAGTGGTGCAAATTTGGCTCACTGTATCCTCTGCATCTCTTGTTTAAATGATTCTCATGCCTCAGCCTCCCAAGTAGCTGGGATTACAGGTGTACACCACCATGCCCGGCTAATTTTGGTATTTTGGTATTTTTAGTAGAGACGGGGTTTCACCATGTGTGTCAGGCTGGTCTCAAATTCCTGACCTCAAGTGATCTGCCTGCCTCGGCCTCTCAAAGTGCTGGGATTACAGATGTGAGCCACTGCACCCGGCTCATATTTAATTTTTTTTTTTCTTTGAGAAAAAAAGTTTCACTCTTGTCACCCAGGCTGGAGTGCAGTGGTGCTATCTTGGCTCACTGCAACCTCTGCCTCTCAGGTTCAAGTGATTCTCCTGCCTCAGCCTCCCAAGTAGCCAGGATTTCAGGCGCCACCACCATGCCCAGCTAATTTTTATATTTTTAGTAGAGACTGGGTTTTACCATGTTGGCCAGGCTGGTCTCGAACTCCTGACCTCAGGTGAGCCACCAACCTTAGCCTTCCAAAGTGCTGGGATTACAGGCGTGAGCCACTGCGCCTGGCCTAAAAATTGCTGTTTTAATAGATTTGGTTAACATAAAGGACACACTGAAGAGATTTAAGGTTTAGTGTATGCTTATATTAACATATTCAATGCATAATTTATACATACTTTAAGGCAATTTATATGCGGTTTATAAATTATAACACATGCAATTTAATATATAACACATTCTTTCCATACAGAAGAAAGAAGGAAATCGTGTCTTTTGCAGCAACGTAGATGGAACTGGAGGCCATTATCTTAAGTGAAACAATTCAGGTCAAACACCACATGTTCTCACTTATGGGTGCGAGCTGAATAACGAGGCACACACGAACACAGAGAGTGGAATAACAGACAATAAAGACACAGAGGGTTGGGGGGGTGAGGGATGAGAAATTACTTAATGGGTACAACGTTAACTATTCAGTTGGTGGGTTTACTAAAAGCCCAGATTTCTCTACTGTGCAATAAATATATCCATGCAAGAAAACTGCACTTACACCTCTTACATTGTTACCAAAAAGCCAGGGCTTCCTTGAATTTGTAATGTGTGTGGATAAAAACAATATCACTTTGTAACTTCTACCATTCAGACATGAAAGCTTGTGAATGATAAGTTTAAACTCATCTCCCTCACCTCATTTCCACCTGGGCTCCCTGGAGCTCCCCATGGACAGTTTCTGAAGCTACTTTGTGGTTTTTCTGAAATGCAGGATGCTGTATTTATAATATAATATCTCATTACACCAATTATATGACCGAGGAACGCTGACATTTCAGTGGAAATACTCTGCCAAAATGATTCTCTCAGCAGTTGTTCATAAAGTCCAACGTCAGTGCCAAGATTGGGAAAGAGCATTCTCATTGTGTCTTGTTGCTTTTGACCTTCTGCTACGAGCAGATTAAAAAAAAAAAAAAAGTACTCTTTTCTTTTTGAATTGTAATGCTTTACTAAAAATCTAAATTTAAAATGTTAAGTGTGGATTAAATATATAAAATTATTTCTTTCTTTTTTTTTTTTTTTTTTTTTGAGATGGAGTCTCACTCTGTTGCCCAGGCTGGAGCGCAGTGGCACGATCTTGGCTCACTGCAATCTCCGCCTCCTGGGTTCAAGCCATTTTCATGCCTCAGCCTCCTGAGTACCTGGGAATATAGGTGTGCGCCACGACACTTGACTAATTTTTTATATTTTTGGTAAAGACAGGATTTGGCCATGTTGGCCAGGCTGGTCTCGAACTCTTGACCTCAAGTTATCCACCCACCTCTGCCTCCCAAAGTGCTGGGATTACAGGCATGAGCCACAGCGCCTGGCCTATAAGCGGTGGCTCACACCTGTAATCCCATCACTTTGGGAGGTGGGGACAGGCAGATTGCTTGAGCCCAGGAGTTTGAGACCAACCTGGGCAACATGATGAAACCCCGTCTCTACTAAAAATACAAAAAACATGAGCCGGGTGTAGTGGCACGTGGACCTGTGGTCTCAGCCACTCAAGAGGGTGAGGTGGAAGGATTGCTTGAGTCCGGGACATCAAGGCTGCAGTGAACAGTAATTACGCCACTGCACTCTAGCCTGGGCAACAGAGCAAGACTGTCTCAAAAAAAAAAAAAAAAAAAAAAGTATATTAAATTGCATGTGTTATAATTTATAAAGCATATAATGTCTTAAATATGTATAAATTATGCATTGAATATGTAAATACAGGCATACATGAAACCTTAAATCTCCTCAGTGTACCTTTCTTGTTAACCAAATCTATTAAAATAACAATTTTTAAAAAAATTTTTATAAATGTAGGAGGTACAAGTGCAAAAATCTGCACATAACTGTTGGCTCCCCAAAACTTAACTACTAATAGCCTACTACTGATTGGAAGCCTTACTGATAACATAAGCAGTTGATTGATATGTATTTTGTATGTTATGTTCACTATGTACTGCATTCTTTCAATAAAGCAAGCTAGATAAAAGGAAATCATAATGAAGGGAAAGTATATTTGCCATTCATTAAATAGAAATAGATCATCATGTTGCGTGGGCGTATTAGGTAGTGGTAAAGTGTGGGCTTCCAGTGTATCTAGAACCCAAATAATGTACATTGTACCTATAAGTAATTTCTCATCCTTCACCCCGACCCTCCCATCCTTCCCAGGCTCCAAAGTCTATGATTTCACACTCTATGTCCATGTGTACAAATTCTTTATAGCCTACTTATATGTGAGAATGTGCAATATTTGACTCTTCATTTCGGAGTCATTTCCTAAGGATAACAGCCTGCTGTTCCATCCATGTTGCTGCAGATGACAATATTTCATTCTTTTCTTTTTATGGCTGAGTAATTTTCTTTATCTAATCATTCATTGATGGACACTGAGGTTGATTCCACATCTTTGTGATTATGAATAGTGCTGCGATAAATATAGGAGTGCAGGTAACTTTTTGATAGAATTAGTTCTTTTCCTTTGGGTCGATACCGAGTCGTGGGACAAAATAACAATTTTTGAACTTGTTCGTTTAGCAATCTATTTTTCCAGCCATCCAAGAAAAGTATTATGATGTTTTAACTTTATGATGTGCTATTTTAAATTCTGTTCTTTTCTTTTTTCTCAAGAAACAAGGTCAAGGTATTCCTTTAAAATAGGAATATGGTGAATTCCTTTCTTTCCAAACAATTATTATCGTGGTGGCTTCATGAGATCTTTGTTGTGCTGTTAAAAATACATTTTTTTTTTTTTTTGAGACAGAACCTTGCTCTGTCGCCCAGGCTGCAGTGTAGTGGCGTGATGTCGGCTCACTGCAACCTCCACCTCCCAGATTTAAGCAATTCTCTTGCCTCAGCCTCCTGAGTAGCTGGACTTACAG